>NC_136647.1:16150597-16359194 GCF_949748355.1 Melanostigma gelatinosum
TTCCCACGCTGCCAATTGGAGTTTTTGACAAGATGAAGTCTCTTAGAGTCGTCACTCTGGGCGACAACCCTTGGGCCTGTCACCTTTATGCCGACATCACCTACTTACTGTCCTGGACGCAGCATACGCCTGCCCGCGTCCTGGGCTGCCCCTGCCACACCCAGCCTGTCTGTGGAGGGGTGCGCCCTGGCAGTACTGGAGGGTGGCACTTTGCCTCCTACAACCTGCCCCCCCTTGCAGCGAGTGCCCAGGACCTGAGCTCCATGTCCCCTGAGGCCAGCGTCACCGGGTGGTGGTACTCGTCTGGTTCTTCCCTGCAAAGCACCCCGCACAACCCCAAAGAGGCCTTGACCATGCAGCACCACCCTCTCACAGCCACACCCATCGGCACCTCCACCCCGCGACCCAGAAGCGCGGGCACACAGCCAACTATTAATCCCCTCTCTGCATCTGCTGGCCCAGCTGCCGCAGACCACGTGTTCCACACTGATTCCGCTGACTCACTCCACACCAGCGACGCATCCTCTTTTCCCGACACACGCTTCGCTACTGAAACGGCCATCGGGTCTGACGTGACGCTGGCCACGGACCAGTTCTTTACAACGGAGAGCCCCTCCATCCAGACGAAGAAGACAACCACTCTTCGCACCAGGAGCGTGAGGAGGAAGAATCAGTCCGTTCCCAGCGGCAACAGCAATGGCGGCCCGACACCGGCGACTCGCTCCTCGTGCCCTTTCCTACACAACCTGGGGCTTCTGTCTCTCGTTCTGCAACGAGTCCTCTGAAAGACAAAGAAAAAACAGCTGTGAATTATGAGCACAAACAAGACTGCTGACTGTTGTAGTACTTTCATGTTTGTATATTACACACTTTCCAAGCTAAAAGGTCATTTAGAATACAAAGTTTAGCAATCCCTGCTATTCTCAGTGTGGTATGATGCTACTTTTATAATAATTGGCCTTTTTACAAGCCTCCACTCAAATGGGAAATAATAACATTGTAATGAATATAGCTCAGCACATGATGGCACTATACATCCAGGTATCAGTTCTTATGTAACTGAATGTAGCCTGGTGCTCATGTGCAGCTGCAGTTGACCTATTTCAATGCTATCCAGTCCACAATAAGACCTACAAATTAATATTTTTCCCTTTTTGTTTTTGAATGTTGCCTGTATTTGGCTGAGATGTTGCTTTGGTCATATTATGGTCATATATTTTTGAAATGTTATTGCACTGGCTTTAAAAAAGGTATGGCACTCAAAACTTATTTAGTCTCTTTTGCCAATTTCAATAGATATCCTTGATGCCTGCTTATTTGTTTCATGTAACAAACCATGTCACTCACCAGAGGAGAGATCTTTTCCGGGCACAGGGTGTGTGTGTGTGTGTGTGTGTGTAAGAAACTGGTCATGCCACGCGCATAACAGGGACCAACGGGGGACTCTGTGGGACCAATGGGCGATGTTGCATCACTATCTTTAACAAACTCTGAGTGCCAAGTGCCGCGTCTGTATTTCGATCACACCTCAAACTTAAGTGTCCTTCATGATTCAGCGATGCTCGTGCAAATGATCTGCATGGTGATTGAACGCTCCAGGAATGCTAACCTATACTGCGATGTTGCCGCAGAGCATTAAAGCACAGGCTTTCGGAAGAAACAGTGGAACACACTTCCACTGGGCGACTTCTTCAAATAAAACTGATATCTGCTATCTTCTGATGATTGTTTGAATTGTTTAACGCCACCTTTGTCTTCGTGCACTGCAAGACAGATGTTTTCACTGAGTGTCTCATGAGAGGGCAGACAAACTGCCTGTTTTTCTTTCTTTTCCTTTGTATTCAATGGCTGCACCTCCCATGGGACTTTGACACAGGTGCCAACCCTCATGGGGGCTGAAGTTGTTCAACGCAATTAAATAGATCAAACGGTTACTTGTTCGTATTTGAACAGGCATAGATTTGTTTTTAAGTGCGTGTATTGAGGGAAGGTTCATTCAGTACAGAGGCACTTATTCCAGATGGACCTTGCTTCGCAGCTCAGAACAAACGCAGTCTTCTCTGTAGGTCATTGAGCAATCACTCTGTGTCGAAGTTAGTTTCCTAAAAGATCAGTGAACAAAGATCAACCTGCTTTATGCGAGACCAGCATAGCATGTGATGTATAAGCCGGTCGCATAAATCTGAACAAAATTGAAATGAGAAATTCATTCCCTTCTTTCTGACACAGAAAAAAACTATACAACTGGATACATTGACATCATGTTCAGGTCAAAAACAACTGATCATTGTATCTGCACAGCACCCTTCCTTCTCAAAACTCAAACACCTGCTGAATAAATTCGGTGTATTTATAGCTGACACACAGAAGCCAAAACAGAAAGAAACTAGTGGTTGGTGCGCTGTGTATTTATGAGCATGAGTCAGAGCTCAAACATTTATTTTCTCTCCCCCAAGTCTCAGTTTCACCTTTAACTTGCATCTTCACTTAATCATTTATTAATTATTAAATGATTATCTTATTGACTTTACTCCAACAAATCAGCCAAATGATTACTGCCAGCACAAAGCACGATCAAACGGCCTGGTTTATTATTGCCAACAAACAGATGGGTTTTTTGGGAAGAAAGGGTTGAGAATCACTAGAAAGTCATTTTGGTTTAAATTGTGTTTTATTGTCAAGCTTGCCATTCGTTTAGTCGCCGCTCTGCAGCTTTCATACTTCTCTCATCCTCAACAAACACATGATGTGTTTCCTAACTTTAGCTGCAGAACTTTCAAACATCTCTTCAAAGTACTGTAAGGTGCCAGCGAGCTGGCCTGCTGGCCAATTATTTTCTCTGTAGACAACACAAAGTAATGTCAGATTTCTCTTCTGGCTCCTATAATAACTGACAAGGTGTAGAGGGCTAGCATCATTTACTGCTGCCATGCCTCCCCTCTTCATCTCTCCACCCGGGCTTGTTTTGAGTGAGCATGCCTTCTTTCTTTCAGCCACACTCAATAAGACTCACCCCCCCCCCCCAGTGTGCTGCTTTGTACCTGGCAACCCCACTGCCCTCTTGTGTTCTCGTACATTTAAGTCCCCATCAGCTTTATATACATCACAGTGTTCAGACGATGGCAGACAGAAAGGCTTAAAGAACCTGTAGTGTATTACAGTCTTTGTGCAGGCCATCTATGCGAGTGTGCAAAAGGAGTTTATTTCATACGCTTTGCTGGAAAAAGTCCCCTTTTTTTACACTGTCTACAGAAATAACAGGCAGCCCAGCAAACAGCCCAGCATTAGCTGTTCCCCTCACTGTGGAGGTCACACAGTCTTTCCCTTCTGCGTGAGAGGCCATAAGGCCACTGTAGGCGGGGAACCTGGGTGTGACTGCAGACTCGCCACTCCTGAAAGGAACACAGGAGACGTGTCACTTCAAACCACCTCCATGAACACACACACACACACACGCACCAGACGCACCAGACGCACTAATGACATCAGCTCCTGTTCTGATTACATGGGCTCTAGGTGCCCTCTTGTGGTGGCGGGACAGAAATGAATGTTTATACCAAAACATTAGAGCAATTCTTAGAGGGATTGTGTTCCAGGACACAACCTTCCCTTGATAAAGGACCTTTTGATGAAGAAAAAAAGAAAATCTGTTTAGAATACACACAAAAGGTGTGCTTTTCTGCCCGGCAACACATGTGAGTTTACTGTAATTCAACGCACCAAACATGCAACTCAGGTGGAGATTTTGAATAAAAACAACAACTGCAGACCGTCACGACAGACCAAAGCTCACACACACGCAGATGCACACTGACATGGCCTGAAAAGGCCACTGCAGCCTGCTTGTTGCTGAAACAATGGCTGCCAATCTCGACCTCCCTAGAGGCATGCGTCACAATATCAATTGTGCCCCAGAATTAGGCCGGTACCCAACCAAAGGACGCGCAGATGTTGCAGATAAACTTTATCCGATAAACCTAATCTGTATCGACGGCTAGGGTCCATACGCCGAGGCTCTCGCCCGTCTCTTTGAGACAAGAGCGATGTTTTCCAGTCTGGGCACTGATCAGCCGAAAAGGAGAAACGAGTAGGAATCTGAAAGAAATAACAAGGCGTACTCCAGCAGCCGGAGGACTGATGAGACAGGCAAAAAAATCAAACCCTGCAGCATAGCGGGGGTGGGGGGATATGGTATCTCTCGCCCTCGTCTCACTGGCACAGACAAGGCAAGGTCAGTGTTAAGGTCGGTGGTTGCAGAATATAGGAAGTGGTTGGCAACTGGGAGAATAAATAGTGGCAGCCAGTTAGGGGGAAAGTAAATAAGGTAAAAAGGGAAAGGAGAGAGCCGGAGGACAGAAAGCCCCACTTAGCCGGTGTGTCCAGCGAGGCCATGCTTTATTGTGCCGTTCTAAGCTTCCGGAAGATTTTAAAAGAAATGTCTGAGGCGTAGCATATGCACTCATATAAACAAACTCCGAGACAGAGAGAGAGAGTGAAACTGGGTACAGGATAGTTCTTCAGGCTAGAAATCTGCCGGCTTCTTGTGCGTCAGTTTGTCCGTCGAGCAACAACAAATGCAGCTGTGCTGTGCATGAGTGTGCCTCAACCCTCAACACTGTTGAGCATGTCCTGTGAATTTGCATGATAAACCAGAGAGCATTTTTGCACAGCTGTCCTGAGGAGGATTTCAACAAAATGTACTTTGACAGAGAATAGGGGGGGGGGGGGGGGATTTGGGGAGCTCATGCTCAATTTAAAATCCCCACAAAGATTGATATAACTTACATGACTGAGTCTCTGCGTGGGGAGGGGTCCGTCGCTCCCTCTGCCTCGAACAAAGCCCTCCAAAAGGCCAACATGCACATCTTCCTCCGCACTTCTGGCTGTACAGGTGATGGGGACGGCTCCTTGCAGTGCTTTAATGCCACTCGTCGTCATCTGCAACACACGGCTCTCTCTGGAGTCCTTCAAAAAAAAGGCAGCCAGAACATTCCAGGGAGCAGCGGGGGGCATGAGCTTATCTCCCAGCCCAGTGGAGCAGGTAAATGATGTCGTCATCGCCCACTTGTGCTCGAGCCCGATTGGTCTAAAGAGCCCCACATGCAAATGATCTTCTAATAGCGAGGTCGGAGAAAAAAATGGAGACTTGCTCGGCCTTTATTGTCACAACAGAAGTGTGTGTATTTGGAGGGATTCTGCGGAACTGTTCCGATCTGCGATTATCTGCTGTGCTGCGAGCTGTTTAGTGGGACCTTGAGGTGCCTTTGGGCACTTGGTGCAAGGGAATACAACATTTTCCAACGTTTACAAGGGTCGTTTGCAGGCTTTGAGGAGCCTTATGCCTTTCAGATTATTCGAAGTCCATATTACAGTTTAGTTCTTTTTAATAATGTGGATGTCTGAATATCACGATGGACCATCTACCTGGAATATTAGTGCGTAGCCTCTGGCAGAGCTTAATTAACTCATCTGCGCAGTTATAGAGGGCATAATGGGGGAGAGAAATCACTCATCACCAGAACACCCGTCCCCACTGATCTGACTTCAAACAGTTTCTCTGTGTGTTAACAATCGCACACGGTCCCAGTGATCCTCACATGTCAGGATCAGTCGACGACGTTTTCACACAACCACCCATTGGAAACGTACAAATCCACGATGAGAGGAGGAAATGTCATTCCTTAAAGTCATCAGTTTGCTATCAGATGTGGCCGAAATGTACCCCCCACAAGATGCTAAGCTACCCGAGGCGAGATGAAAGAGCAGGTCGCCTGCAGTTTGGCGGGCGGCTAATTCCTGAAATAGGACTGTCAATTATGCATGTCTCGGTCTGGCTCCCTCCCTGCAGTCTGAGAGGCGCTTTAGCTCATGCAGCAACCAAGAAACAGGGAGGAGAGGACACTAGAGGGAGACAATTTGTTCACATCTGCAGCCTTCTCGGCCGCTTTTTTCCTCTGGATTCTGAATTCCAATATCATAGGCCCTCCAGAGGTCCACAGAGATCAATACCAAATTATTCACAAAATCCGAAGGATCAAATTAACAACGTCTCAAGAGCGTTTGAACAATATCCCCAACAAATTCATGGCAGCGATGGAAGGTGTTTAGTCTGAGCTATCTTTTAGTGTTGGATTCATGCGTAGTGGATTCCTTTGCGTGCCCAAAACACACGGCGAGCCTCTGAGAGAGGCATGCATATGATGTATCACAACGTGAAAAGCCCCCGAACACATTTTCACGATTATCACCACGTGTTTTCGTACCTCCAGGCATTCAAAGGTTAGTATATTTTGTGATTCACCAACAGATTACATGTAGGAATCCGTGTGGAGGAAAGGGGGTTAATGCATGATCCAGGGGCAATTTCTCCAAGGTCAAGTGAGGATTCTGAGGGTGTAAAATGATTACTGCAACAGGAAACAGGATGCCTCTTCTCAAAACAGCATCTCATAACACTGTCAGCGAGTCTATTGCTTCTCTCACTTTCTTTTCCCCCGCACAGCTCTTTCACACACTATCAATTTTACTTCTCTCTCCATCCCCAAATCCCCCAGTCTTCATGCAAAGGCTCGGTTAGTTACAAGCTTCTTCTTTTCTTTTCTTTTTCTTTTTTGCATGCTGAGTTTCCTCTCCATTGAGAAGCGGTTCATCTTTCAGCACTGAATGCAAAGCCCAAATTGCACTGATGCAAACTATGTGATTCCAGAAATCGTTGCATTGTCCTTGATTCTGAAGCGAAGGCTGAATTATCATTCAACACACAGATGAGTTCAAAGCATGCAGGAAATAAGACATCAAAAAGGTGCCTATTTCTTCTTCTTATTCTTCAGCCCCTCGTCAATCACAACGTCTTCAACAGCTGCCCCCTTTATAAAGGCTTCCAAGCCACGGTGTTCGATGTTCGGTTTCAGGGAAATCTGTTTTGTTCATGAAAACATACACGTCCCTCTCTTTCCTGCTCACTCGACACTAAACGCTCAGCTGCTCTGAAAGCATAGCTGTCAGAGAGCCTAAACTTGCTTGAAGAAGGATAAACATTTTGGGCACTTTCATCAGGCAGTGGTGGCTGCTCAGATTAAAGGAGAACACCGTTTTATTTAGAAATCTGTACATTTTTCTCCTTCAATCGGTGTAAAAAAAAATAGGATCTGGCAACCCGAGTTGTGAACCAAAGTGTGATCCATAAGTTATGAGAGGTTTGTTGTTGAAATATCATAGATTTGAAATATAATAGGGTGTCTGCTTTGGCATCATGCTGTTGTTTGGGTTCAAACATGGCTCACGAGCCGTGATCGGATGTTATAAAAAAAACGTCACACCTGATGTTACTTCTCCATCACGTTTGACTTTGCACTCTTCATGGTGCAACGGTGAACACAAAGGCCATGATAACAGTGTTCAAAGGGCAGAATAATTCACAACCGCACTGTGAAACCGGAGACCCCAGTGTTTTTATTTGAACATAGAACAAGTTGCTCTTCATGTGTTAAATCCACTGTGATTTTTTTTTGCACACCTTGTGATCGCTTTAAAGCCTGTTGTTCCTCAGAACTCATATTCCGCATCAATTCATAACCTCCCTCACTCCTCTCTCTCTCTCTCTCTCTCTCGCTCTCTCTCTCGCTCTCTCTCTGCAGCTGCATGAGTGAATGCAAATCTTTTTTTTTATCCACCGTCACATTTCCGGCATATGCTGTTCGGGTACTGTCACACATTTGACAATTTATAGAACATGCAACAGTAATATAATCTTGAATGTATCACCAAATGGCATGGGACAGAAAAAACAATAGTGCATGTTAAAGTCAGGTGTCATATTCCCATTTTCTTTGACACTCCTGTGCCACAAGGAGTTGCCACCATTTGCCTCCATACATTCGTTTCAGAGATACAGACATCGGCAATGTGGGGTGTCCCCAAACTAATGACAGAGTTTTAGCTGTTAAACTGTCAAAAGTCTTGTTATTTGGGTTTTTATCTCAGTCATTGTTTCAAAAACATGCTGCCTGGCTAGATAAGAAATTCCCTCTGGTAGTGCCCTGAACAGTCAGCACAGACGGGCCTATTCAACAAAAAAAAAAAAACTTCACTGAATGTGAGTAATGAAATAGGATCACTAGTCACGTTCTGCGCAGAGCTCGGGATGTTTTGTTGTAATTATTCTCGTGCTACGATGAATGAAAACTGCATTTCCATAGAATGTATTGTCTTATTGTCTGTCGAGTTCTGTGAGCAGCAATGTGGCGCGGATGCAAACAAATGTATAATACATAATTTAAAGCATAATTTGTACATGAGATTTCCTTTTCTTGTGTTCTATTGATAGCACGCTGCAAAACATATGCACCGAAAACATGTTTTTTCACACCACAAATCCACGTTCGTTTACACGTTAATTTCTTCGTCTTCTTCTTCTTCCTCTTCAGGGTCATGAGGGGGCAGAGGCAGTTTATCTCCACATGCCAGCCCTGCCCCCCCCCCAGCAGCTCATTACAGGTCATCTTCATGAAAAGATTCATAATCCCTTCACTGCACGTATGGATGCCATACTTTTTTGATACCTGCAGGATATTCTTTGTTGGCTTTCACAATGGCTCGGGAGACTTTCTCTAATAATCAGCCCACCTTAACGCCTAAAGTTGGGCACCTTTTCATTCATTTCAAAATCTGATATTTTGCATATTCTGAGGTGTAACTTAAAAATATTCATAAAGACATATATATATATTTACACTATAACATTGCATTGTTGGTGCTATAGCATTTATGTATTGATCGTTTTTAAGGCTGGAAGCCACATTCAATGTACACCAAGAGTCGTAAGAATTGAAATGCAGATACTAAAAATCATATGAAAAAGAACATGTCTTATAAGCCTATCACTGCAAAAAGGTTGTTAGCCACCATTTAAAAATGAAACAAGTATATAAAGTACAGTATTTCATTTCAAATATTCAATAATTGTAAAACACTTGTGAGCCACAACAATCAGGATAATCTCAATATTTACATGCATGAGGAAAATCCCCATTTTGTGGTTGTTTCTGAGGGACTATATTGTATGGCGGAAGAATAACAAGTTAATGTAATTAGTAGAAAAGTAATCGCGTTGCTGCTTTGTAAAGGTGCACCTGTCAGCTGGGTAATATTAAGTAAACATTGCTAATTAAGAAGACCATTTCTTGGACAAAGAATTTTTTATTTCTTTATTTTTTTTAAATGCTATGTGTCCACTGATTTAGAAGAGCAATAAGCCACTTTCACCTTCAGTGGCTTAGTGCTTAATTAAATGACAAATCGGAGGATTGGTTTGCAGATTGCCTGAATTGACGTCAATTGGATTGGTTAGGTGACAGAGGCAGGCTCCGCCCCCCTGTGGGCCAAGGTAGAGCGTGCGGAGAGAGAGGGAGGCGGGAGCAAGGGGGCTGAGCTGATCCCACGTGTGACGCTTTCATTCCCGGCTCAGTAATATTCTCATAGCGGGGCTTTGCATATCTCCTGCCCGTATCTGTGTGTGTCTGTCACTGTTACTGTAGTCACAGCCTATAGTTTGAAATAGATATGGAAGGAGACGGGAGTCAAGCCACATCCGGAAGCCTAAATGATTCACAACATGACCCGGGGTAAGAATCTTTCTCAATGTATTCCTAAAGGTACTCTGCTTTTTGCTTTCACGTTAACATCTTAGACAGGACTTCGACTGCCGTGTGCCGTCTCTACAGTACGCACTTAAACCGTGCACGGGTCCGTTTCCACATTCAGTTGAAAGCCCCCTCAGCTTTGTAGCGAGAGTGTCCTGCCCCCTCCCACCTTTTTTTATGTCGCTAGACTATAAATACTAAGCGCGAATGTGTTTCCATAGTCTTCCTTTATCCTTTAAGGTCGCTTTTAGAAGTAGTTAGTCGTCAAAATGGCCGAACTGACATCTGGACTCACTTCTGTTGTGTTTTCCCCTTACAGTAAAATGTTTATCGGTGGCCTCAGCTGGCAAACCTCACCAGGTGAGAGACTGTTATTCTCTTTTTACACCGTGTCCCGGTATTTTCTTGTTGTTTTGTCTTCTTCTTGTCGCTGTGACTGTGTGCTCGTTGTGGCGGGTGTATGTGCGAATGTGCACCGTGCAGCAGTGCACTGTATGGGATGTCTCACTAGTGTGTGTGTGTGTGTGTGTGTGTGTGTGTGTGTGTGCACGATGTTATATTTGATCTCCGTCCAGCTGAAGTCCTCTATTCGACCCCTATGCGCATCGCGGGGTGTTTGTGTGTGTGTGTGTGTGTGGTTGAAATGACAACCGCATGCCCATATGCTTTCTGTCAAATGACCCGACATGTTTTTTTTCTCTATTCACAGACAGCCTTAGAGACTATTTTAGTAAATTTGGAGAAATAAGAGAATGTATGGTGATGAGAGACCCCACGACAAAACGCTCAAGGTAAATACCGGGCTCTTCCTACTTTTTTCAACCCCCCCTTCTCATCTCCAGTGCATGTGACGATATCGCTCACTTTGTCCGTGTTTCGTGTTAATCCAGCGTGTATATGTGTGTTTTTCCTGTGTCCGCGCGCGCACGTGTTCGCGTGTGTCCCCCGTGTGTGTGAGTGTGTGTGTGTGCGCGCGCGCGTGCCTGCCTGCGTGTGGTTTCACAGCAAGCCAGATAAGCTTAAATGCTCGCTGCTGTAAAGCTGCAGCCGAATGCAATTTGACATTGACTTTGTGACTGCACCGCAATGTTGGTGTGCTGTCGTCTCCCATTGTAACACACCAAATAATGATCAGCAGCCTGCTCAGTTTCTGTTCCAAATCTGCCACAGGACCTCCATCAGTTTATTTTTGTTGGATTGTTTATTACTATTATTGTAAGAATAATAAGGTCATAGGAATATTATGCCCATTGTTGTGCAGTTTTATCATGGCAAGCCACGCTATATTTCCGCTATCGTTTAGTATTTGCATGAAACATGTATTGCAATTGTGTATGTGTGTATTTCTAACATTGTTGTTCTGGTTTCTTTGTGTCTTTGTTTTGCAGAGGATTTGGGTTTGTTACGTTTACAGATGCTGCCAGTGTAGATAAAGTCTTAGCTCAACAACACCACGAATTAGACTCAAAGACGGTGAGTTCATTTTACCTCCCACTTACGTAAGTGTGTTTGTGTTTGTGCCATTGCCATCACACTGACTTTTTTTGCTGCCTGCAAGGCCTTTTGCGGTTGGACACCTCTTAAGTTAACAGGCGGTGTGGATCAAGGTCACGCATGCACGGGCTAAACGGCGGCCCCTTCAACACTTCAGCTAGGCAATAAAAACACAACTCCGGGGTGAATAATATGTGTGTTCACTTTCACTTCTCTGGTTGAATGGGGCTGACACGCCCCCCCCCCCCCCCCCCAATCCTCCCCCCCTACACACACATATCTCATGTTCCACAGAAGGGCGTGCTGTCTGTGGCCCTGCTGCCACCGCTTGTGTTTGACCCAGCAGATATTGCGTCGTATCACGCCTGATGCACTGACACCGTAAGTGTGGGAAACCAGCACTTCCCCCATGAAATAGCGGCACGACGTCTTAAAAAAAAAAAGCTAAACTAAAAGCAGAATTAAACAACTTTGTGAACAACAAGCATGTTATTCAAACTAATTGGTGACTGCATTGTAAAATAATTCTACGTGTGGCAGTGTAACGGCAATCCATGACCGTCGTAAATGTGTGTTTAGCTCAGAAAGAATCGTCTGAATTTATTCATGTGGACAAGGCAGTTGATCCATAGACATCCACGTGTGTCCCACGAAGAACTCTGAACCGCTGTGGGTTCTACTTGCCCTTTTTGAAATTTGTCAGTCGATGAATCATGAAAGATGCAACTCACTTTCTCTTTGAGAGATGTCTGTAGTGATGGATTCGACGGGGTTCAGCTGATTCAGTCTGCTCGGTACCCGTGGTGATATCCAGATATGGCCGCGTGGTTTTGGAAATGGAATCGTACTGTTGTGCTACCTTCGGCTGAAGGCAACTCCGGATGGAGGAATACAAAGGGATTGTAGTCAAAGGGCACTCTGGAACCTGTGTAGGATATGGCAAAGGGATTTGTTGTCCATTTTAATCACATTCTTGAGCTCCGGTGTCATTGGTTGAAAGCTAAAAAAGGCTATTTTGTTGGACAGTGGATTTTATTTTATTTTCCCAGTGATTCGGCTCCTCTTTTTTTTATTATTATTATTATTATTATTATTATTATTATTATTATTGTTATTATTGTGAGGGAGCTGTGAGGTTTCCACAACCGCTCAGTGATGGTGTATGTGATTAGTATTTATACTGGTCTTAAAATGAGTTATTTAACATCGCAAACACGCATGTCAGAACACATTAAGGAGCACAGAGATGGGCATTACTAGTTTCCTCTTCCCCCATCTGATCCGATCCTTCCTGTTATGTTATTTTCAGTCTTGGGGGGGGGGGGTTCAGTGTCTCACTCAGACTTTGTGCTTCGGTGTTGGTGTATGTTATGGCGGGTCGGTGAATAGAGGAGACGAGGTTGTTGGCTGTGAAAGGACCAATAAATACGCGGCTGCAAACGGCGAGTACGTAGGAGCGGGTTATGACTCAAAACGTGCTTTTGATGCAGAATACGGAGCAGTTTGGTAAACTTCAAGGTTGACATTTGAAATAAACTTGACTTTTGTGATATGTGTCTCTAATAAAAAATACACTTGCACCTGGGAGTTGTGCCCGTGCAGCTGGTCCGGTGCCTTACCCCGAAGGCACGTTGAGAGCAGTGGCAGCAGCAAACGGTTAAACCCCGAGCATTCGAAAATGATTCCGTTAAGATCTTCGTTGGACTTAATGACCTCATGCTCATAGTCACTGCCACGTCGATGTTTCAACTGAATTATTGATTGCAAAATATATATTTTTTTCACCCGTAAGATAAAGGACGTTCTCGTGGGTAAAGTTGGCAAACTTTCACCGGCAGCTCCTACATATTATCCTTATCAAAATGTAGAATATTCTAAATCTTACGTATTTGTGCCGGAGCTAAAACACAGTTTTTTTTTTTTTCTCTCCGTGTTACATCCGTAGAAAGATACAGAACGGTTTGCAGCTACAGATGCGTACGTAAACAATCGCGTCGTCGGCTGTAGGTCGTATTTGGCAGACTTGTGTCACACTCTTCGGCTCTGACAGAGCCTCACCCTGAGAAGTGAGCGCTGACATTCGGAAGTCTCTCCGAATTGTGGCCTTAGTGCACAGGCGTAGCAAAGTCCTCCACACTTCTGTCACATCTGTCCTCTTCTAATTGGCAAGTCACTCGAGGCTTGTTGCGGTACCTTTTCCCCTTTTCATAATATTTTTCGTTACCTCTGTCAGGTAGTATCCTTCCTTAAAAAAAAACAATCTGTATGTTGTGGAAGGGGATTTTCATTCCACACTAGTTGAGGTATTTTTGGGGGCTTTTTATTTATTTTGTAGCCTTTTATTAGATGGCAGACAGGAAATGAAGGGTGAGAGAGGCCTGGCCGGACTCCATCATTGGGGCGTGGTGTTAACATGGTCGGCGTCAAAGGATGCCTCGAATACATACGTTTTAATGACTATTAACATCATCATATTGGACGTTGACTTTTACACAGTCTGTATTCATAAAGATGTGGAGCCAAGTGAGATTTGCAATCCTGTCTGATGTTAATGAAACAATTCTTTTTAATATGATTTATTCGCTCTGTTGCCAGGCGGTTTTGTCTCAACACCCTCAAACCTGAAATATATGAACAATACTATAATACTCCTGTTATTATAACCAATGGCTTCGTCATAATAAACAACAAAGTGAAGCTTTTTTGTTTGCTTGACATTCTTATAATCGGATGAGTGTTTGACAGTCAAAGTGAAATACCAAAGATCCTGCTCAAATAGATGCAGAAATTGATATTTCCTAGCTGCTAATGTGCTGCTGTTTATCCGTTCGGGGTGCGATAGAAGATTACAGACCTAAGGCAGCCGTCTGTGTCGTTCTCCTCACTATTAGTCACTGAGCTGTATCCGCCGCGCCGTCGTATACATCTTACCGCTCGCACTATCAAGATGGCACCGCATTAGGATCTGTCATATCTCTCTTTTTTTTTTTTTTTTATAAAGTTGCTCAGCGCGAGTGAAAAGGACCGGCACCCGGTCCGGCGGATGCGGCCGGTTCTTGATGCGCTTGCAGATGTCGGTTCGATACGAGCCGCCCACTTTCAGCAGTGCTTGAATGAATCCTCGGCAGCAGTTTTCTGTCCTCGGTAACCTTGAAGGGCGCGAGTAGCTGGAGGTACTGCGACTGTGAACAAGTTGAGTCATAGGATTCGCACAAGGGGAAAGTGGAAATCATATCTAATTTCCGTTTTTGTTTCCTTGTTTGTTCGTCTCATTTTATCTATTTTTTAAATATAGATGCCTGAATTAAACTAACGTGGCTGACTGACAAACGCGCACAAAGAATAGTCATTATCATGAAGTAATATAATAAACATTATCATGAAGTAATATTCGTTAAAAAGCAAACACAAAAAGAGGCATTTCTTGCTTCGATTACATTGATGTTCTCATTATTTTAGCCCCAACTTCTCCCTGAAAGAGCTATAGAATCAAACGTAGCATCCACAAAAATGCCAGGATGTGAAATTACGTGCACACAGTCAAAGCCTTCCTCTTATTCTTTATTAGTGTTTTCTTTTTATTCATTTATATTTTTCCAAGCGTGCGCTCAGCCTTTTGTCCGGTTATGAAAACACCCAGACCGGGATGAATGTGAATGAGACATATGGGGAAGCGCAGCCTGGGGCTTCAAAACACACATGCTGGTAATTCAGAACATATTTACCATTTTTCATGATGCTTTTGTGCAAGTTTTTGGGAAAAATGTGAGCCGCAGCATCTGTTCCCGAAGACGCTTCGAGAGGCAGGTCGGCATGAACAAGGGGAGATCACATGGAACACGATTTAGCGTTTGAGAAGTAACAGTTGAGAGCTCAACAAGGCAGCAGAGTGATTCCAGGTTGGCGCTTTTTTGTGTTGTTTTATGTAAAGCGGTTATATGGGAAAAGAAAAATGGGTAAAAAGTCTTTAGGGACCTACAAAAGGTTATGTTTGAATGCAAAATGTGAATTTATCACGACCACGTGATACCGTTCATTTTACTTTAAACGGCAAAGGTTTCAATCTAACTTACTGCAACCTGTAAAACCCACAAACATCTATGAATGTTGCTGAATGAGCCCAGGTCGATGCCTACTATGCAAGAGGACAGCAGTAGAATAAGGCATGGATAAACAGCTGTTTTTGGGCAGATCTAAATCCTATCTGGTGGGATTTTGGAAGTAAAGTCAAATCAGCGAGCTAAACTCCGACTTGCCCTTGTTTAAGTGTAGCAGGTGCTCCGTCTCCTGCAGTTAATTATGGCTGAAGGCGTTATTAGTTCAAGCTGTATCTGTCTTCTGTCGGTACGCGCAGAATATCAGATGTTTGTCAGGGTGTTAATGTAATATCTTGTGTAACACCAGCCGACTCCGGATCACACTCATAATGGCGTTGCATATTTTCTTCAGTAAAATGAAAAGAAGAAAAAATAAAAAAGATTTCCTCGTGTCGGGCGAGCTTTGGAAACATTCTCATTATTGGTTCGACGAGCGTAACGAACTGCCTTGTCTGCGTGGCGTTATCCCGCCGCAAAAAATATACCCAAACAAAAATCGGTAAAGATCGACAGCACAGATATGAAACATTTACGTTTTAATTTCTTGTCTATTTGGTATCGCGCAGGCACACCTGTGGACCCGCTCTCGCTCTTAAGTTTGGGGGGGGGGGGGGGGGGGGAGCTGCAATCTTTGATGAGCCTTTTTGTCTCCCTTTTAGCTTTAACACCGCACCATCGTGCTACTGTCGATACGTCTTAAGAGAGAGGAGGAGAGTTTACCCAGGAGCCACATTAATATGTGAAATCCTTTTTTTAAATATGTGTGTGTGTGTATATGTGTATATATATATATATGTGTGAACTTAAGATAGGCTGTTTCTCAGCCCTGATCTCCCACAGTTTCATGCAGAAGCGGCCCACAGAGACTCTGTCGTAAAAAAAAAAAAGGTTGTGGAAGATGGAGAGGGGATTCCTCTCGGTCTGTTCTCATCCGTTATGTCGACATATCGGGCCGTATGATGTTGTGAGGAAACCTGCGTGAGATCGTGTGTCATCATATAAGAAAGGTGCGCCGACACTGTTAATGAGAAAAGGTCTGATGTACAGCCACTTCACCAGCAGGGCGTCTTTAGCGCGTCACTGCTCACACTCCTGTGCGCCGCATGAACTCAGCTGTGTAAACTCGGATGTGAGATAGCCGCGTTGTGAAAGGCAAACATACCGTACTTGCGGGGGCCCTTGACAATGACATCACTTTAGAGGCTGTCAGTCAATTGCACATAAGAGGTGCCGCTACCATTAGATGGTGAAAGAAATCTAATCAATGGAAAGAAACAGACGGTACTAAGCATACCCTTATTACCCGGAAGAATAGCAATATTTAATTTCTCAATAAGAACAGGCGTAGTGCAGTGACATTCGCAGTAGTAACCAGGTTTTCTAAGTTACATATAAACATCAAATCATATCCTCACCTGTGTGCAGCTGTCTTGATTTACTGCTGTCTTTAAATACCTGGAAAAGGTGTTTGCACGCCACAGTTTCCTGGTTTCTGTTTGAGCTCTCCAGGTAGCATATCCTTATCCAGGTTTCCGCAAAAGCTGGGAAAGATTTGCAAAACATGTATAACAGGTTCCTCCAAAATCCCCATCGTGCGCGTGTAAACACACTCGGTGACATGGAATTAATCACAGGCGTGAATTGGGTCTGGCTGGAGTTTAAATTTTTTATTTTTTTTATACATAGCAGTGGCTTTAGTGGCTGTTTTTCGATGACTCATGTTGATTGCGATTGACCCTTGGCTTGACTGGAAATGATACTTGCAAAACATGCACAACACCTCGATACGTGACACACGTCGAGTTCGGCAGTTCAAGGTAGACAAACACCGGAGCTCGAAGCAACACCAGTGGGCAGCTCCGCAACATAATGAGGTGGAGGCTGCAAGAGCTGGCACACCCATTGATAGCAACGTTTCCTTTTAATAGCTGGCGCACGCAGTAACTGCATAGAATCTTAATTACTCAAAACATTAGGTGATGTATGCAAATGGCGACCCGTGTTTTCAGTTTCAGCAACCAAAAGCTGTGGTTGCCAGCCTGGCAAGAGATGCCGCCTAAATTAGGAATTCCAATATGTCATTTCCAGGGCTTAGGAAGGTTCAGTCAATATTTGTAAGACTTACTGTACTCCCTTTCAAAGCCAGAAACCAGAGAAGTGACTCTAAAACGTATGATATCATCAAGTATTTAGTCTGGAGCTCACCCTTAAACAATGAACGGGCAACTGATTTTGTAGACCGACAGAATGTTTGTTTTCTTTTTATACCCAAAAAGAGCTTTATTTTCTCTTTTTTTTAATAACGTTCTCAGTTGTGAAACTTACACTTTTTTTTAACTTGATGACATTTGAGTTTTAGCCTTCTAGTTTTTGGATTTGGGAAAGTTTTGTTCATGTTTACTCATTCTCTGGACTGTCTGAGACCATTGGAATATATATCCCGTGTGAATTCTGAAAATGGCCGTTGTTCCCTTTTTAAAGTCCTATTGCTTATTGCACCCTCACTTATAACAAAGACAACAACAATGGCCAAGTCCTTGTGTACGAGTCCAGTCGGTCCGAGTAAAGTTTATCACTCTGCTCCTCCAAATGAATTTAACGATCCCACCGACCTTCATACTTCCACAGTAGCAAACAACACACAGAAGGTGAATTCCAGGTGTTTACTTGCTCGATAGCGTCGGTTGCCCACGTTTGAGCAGCTAATCTGGCAACCAATAAAACGTAATGTTCAAAGCATATTGTTCATTCAGCTCCAAGTCGGGTTTTCTAAATATCTATGCGCCGTTTAGTTTGCATGTGCTGCCTGTGACGTCTCCACGATAGACGTTTCCTAGAGGGGGGGGGGATTAATAAAGTACTTTTACTGCTACTAGATGACAACCATAAAGCTACAGCTGGATGGGGGAGGTCTACCTTTCCGCGCCGGAGTTATGTGTCTTCAATTGATGCGTTTTTAATGTGCCTTTTGGTACACGTGTTCCCTAGAAATTGCCTTCTCTGCTTTTACATCAGCTCGTGATTCGTACACAGAATCCGCCTCGACAAACCGCAGAGTTTGCCTACACTTGTTGCCTTCAGCTGATGTAGGTGGAGACGGCACAAATGACAGTCAAAGCAATAGCAAAGTAAGGAGAAGAGTGTTTCAACCCCCCCCCCCCAACCCATTAACAAAAGTACTTTCAAGGAAACAAATTGGACCAAAACATGCAAAGTAAATCACCAACAGGTCATTTTATTTGCCATTTTGCCTTTGCTGAAATGGCAAAAAACAATTGTTTTTTAAATGTATTGATGGATGAAAACAGATACAGGTACTCTATGGGGAATTACTGAAACAAGTGCACTACCCAGGTCAGGTTGACTGATCCCAAACCTGATGATATGTGTGTTTCATCACAAAAAAAAACGTTTCAGGAAGGAAGTATGGGGTGAAACCGAGACAGCGTCGTCGCCGGTTCAAAAGTACGGCTATCCAGTGCAAAGGGCAGCGCATGCTTTAGCTCTTGGGCCTGCAGTGTGAAGGCACTTTGTACTTTTAAAACCCCACGCACATGAATATGTAAACCGAAGGGAAACAATTACTACGTCTCCCCTCCTCATGTTCCGATTTGTCAAAGGAGTCATTCATCATGCGCCGTGACCTAAAAAGGTGCTGCTACAGGATTTCTCAGAAGGATTGGTTAGTAAGTCCTCTTTGCCTAATTTGGTTGCATTGCTCCGAGTGCGATCTAAACAATCTGCAGTAGCCTCGTTTTGAACACAATTCTGTGCATATAATTGGCTCCTTTTTTTTGATAATTGTAATGTTTCCAACCGACAAACTATACGACCTCCGTGTGTTTAAGAGCTCTCATTGTGTGCGGGGAAACGGGAAGCTTTCGTCGTGAATAGAAATTCTCAGCAGGGCCGAAAAAACAATTAGTTTGCGCATTTTGTCGAAATGAGGTTTCATATGTTTTGTGTATAGGCTTAAAAAAGTAAGATACATTACCAAGTATATAGGACTTTGGAATTCAAAGCTTAATGTGTTGTCTTTGCGTGAACAGGGCCCACAAAATAATTGGGTTTGAATTGGTTGTGCCTCGGGCTAAGTGCTAAAACAAATCTTTAAATGAAATTCATTACAAGCAGGGTTGCCGTACCCAGGTGTTATTGAATTCATTTCTCATTTTGACTTGATTTAGAAAGATAACCGTAATAACCGAGACTGACGGGAAAAGATGACAATGACATTGCACATCATGGCTTCCCTTCAAACGCATTAAATCGTAGTCAGTGTCATTGGCTTAATTGATCTGTGCAGATGGCGTCTTTTTGTTCTCGTGTTGCTTAATTCACTTTCTCTCCGTTGTCTCCCGCAGCAGGGAGAGATGTCTCTTTTCTTAAATATATCCATCTGTGCTGAAGTGGTGACTTTTATGCAAGCATAGAATTGGTACTCTAACTGTGGATATTTCAGCACGTGGCAAAATACGGAGCAACATGAAACGAGATTTTTCAGGGACACAAATGAGTAATATCTTTTACATTTTCATTGGTAACCAGGCAAGGACAATTTAGGGTGACATGGCTGTTTGAGATAGTTCCTCCTCATTGTGCAAGGTTGATGAGAACCCCCCCCCCCCCCTCCCCCCATGTACCTTCCTACCAGTGAAATTAACGAGGAAGATGTAGCTAATGAGATAACAAGCACACGATGCAGAAACAGGCTGATCTGACGCATCCTCCTGGTTATTTGGCAATATCTGGAGGCGTCGGTGGCCTCAGACTCTCATTTTCTCCCTGTCATATTCAATCAGCGATTCCTGCCTAAAATAAAAGCCGCTCTGTGCTGCGACCGTGACCAGCCGAATGGGGATGCAGCGTTCAGACTTTTTCAGTCCCTAAAACCCGATAGCCAAACCTGGGCTTTGGGTATCGGCCGACACCGCGTACCGATCCGATACCAGTATTTAATGAACAATCTGAATGCCTCACTGAGTGGAAGTGACCGGGATCATTCTTTCATGTGAGAGGCAACATCAGGCCTGCATTTAAACATTAAGCGTTCCTGACTCTTTAAAACAAAATGTGACAAATGCATACATAGATGTGCATTTACTGAATTGTATTTACTGATTAAAAAAATAAATCGTGCACCAGCAACTTGCTAAACAAATCTTTAAAATGAACAGGAATTAGAATTCTTGTGTATAATGTAGAGTAGAATTGAAAAGATTAGCCTCGTTGTCGCTCCATATGCATCCCCACTGCAGAAAGATGGTGTGGCTGGGCCCCACACTAACCTTTTTCGATATATATATATATATATATATATATATATATATATATATATATATATATATATATATATATATATATATATATATATATATATATATATATATATATATACACACACACACACGCACACACCGGTACACACAGTATATATGGCCATTAATCGGTGCTTGGGTTATAAATTGGTGGAGTGAAGTGTATATTGCTTTTAACTTAAAGAGGTCTGCTGCCCCATTGACAGTCCTTACAGACTTGCCTCAGATCTCTGCACTCTGTCGAACTATTGGCTGTTGTGGACTCGGGCTTCACGTGAGGACTTTTAAAGTTCTGTTCCTGCACGGTGCATTAAAGTATTGTTTACAAACGGCGGTCAGCGGGGACAAATTGGTTTTCATAACTAATCACTGGAAATGACATTTGGCACTGTTGCTCTCCATAACCATGACACAGCGTTTCCTTAGTGAAACCTTAACCACCCTTTGTGCTCCAAAAATCCACCTTCACATGTTCTCATCACCACTTTGTTGGGCCGTTCATGTGCACTTAATTTATAATTGCAATCATTTTGACAGCTCTTGAATGCAGCTTTAGTGTTAAAAATAAATCTCCAATTCAAAAGCAGACTTTCTGTATCGCCACAGGCTGATTATGCAGCTCCTGTGAAACTTAATGGATATTATTAACATTGTCCGTAGAAAATGCCACATTTGAATACATTACGCTTTGAATATGTATTAAGATTCTCGTGTTTATTCCTGACCGCAGAGGATTTAAAAATGGGACCATGTGAACTCTGGGGGCCCTTTTGTGTGGCGCACAGTTCTGGAAATATCTTCTTTTTTTTTAATATCGCGGCTTTTCTTTTAACAACAATTTCTTTGCTATTCTCCTGTCATCCTCAGATTGATCCTAAGGTTGCCTTTCCACGTCGCGCCCAGCCTAAGGTAAGAATAAATTGGCCACTAACCTGCTCAGAGAAAATGATTATGTCTCATATCACTAGCTTACCTAATTCTGTGTGCTCCCACACAGCAGATACAGAGAGGCAGTGGTGCTCTGTGTGTTATTGTAGAGGAACAGTCCGCCTCCATTGTTCTCACCTTGTCGATGCTGTTTCACCAAAGCAATTAAAGTTAGACATATAGAGACTTAAAGGAAATGTTCAGCATGATTGAGGTTATGGAGTTCTTGTTTTGTTTTATCGTCATATTTCTTTCTGTGCCTTTTATGCTTATATTTGCATTTCATTTCTCATTACAGTTGTTTGTTTTACTGCCAAATGTTTTGAAATGTGCTATTGTTTATTGTTACAAAATGCCAGTTATTGTCTGCAATGGCGTGAATCAAGCTTGATTGTGTGTCAATGCAACGGAGCATTGGGGTGAAACCATCTTGCGACGGTAACTGGACGGGGGGGGGGGGGGTCGTGACCGACAGGAAGTGGGCTCAAGATGTTTTCCCGCCCTGTGTTGGCTGTTGTACGTCTTCGAAGGTGCACATTAATGTGATTTTCAAAATGAGAGCGAGGATCGTTGACGCCGATGAATTGCATTTACCGGCTGAATCGCGCGTCTATCGGGTTGTTTTGTCGTCGGGAGCCGAATGGCTCCGAGCGACGTTCAGTGATTAAGAAATGTCTTTTAATTGTAGCGCGTGCATGTAGAGACGGTCACAATCAGCATCGGGAAACAATGGGTGATTTAAAAAAAAAAAGAAGACAAGTCAAACTCCAATCACGGAGGAACTCGTTGCACGAGCTCCTCGTGGTGCATATTATCTTTTTCCTCCTCTTGATTACTGGTCTTTGAGCGCTTCTATTGACGATTAAATATTCAGCGCGTGCAGATGGTGCCGTGGCATAGTCGAGGGCTTTGTTGACATGCCCCCCCCCCCCCCTCACACCATCCCCCGGCTTCAGTGCACAGTACAGTGTAGCGCTATTCAATAGCTGCTATCGGAGGGTGGGGGGCCTTTTTCCACCTAAACCAGGTGGAAATCGATAATAGATTTTCTCCTTCCTGACGGATCAGAGAGAGGCATTGTTAGAGAGTTGGTCAGGTTTCAAATGAGGAATTGGCAGAGCCGGCGTTCAAAGCCAGAGCACATGGTGACTTAAGGATATCGGCATATGGTTCAGAAACTACCAGTGTTTCTCCACATTTTCTCACACGCCAAGTGTTTCGCTGCAACTTCCTCCGTTCGGAGCCCCGCTCGTGAAAGTGCAAGGTGCTATAAAACAGCTCAGATGGTTGAGTCATCCATTTTTTATTTTTTTTTCAGTGAGCAAGAAACTCCACTTGCTGTCGTGGTTATTGTTGATCTTTTTTTTTAAACAGTGCTGTACTCAATTTTTTTGTTTTTTTAGCAATGACTCAGACAAGGGAACACAATATGTCGAGCTGTCCTACCGGACTTAAACATATTTGTCATTCTACCTCTGAAATAATGCCACTATAGCATAATTCGTTGTGCCGCAAAAGCCTCGTACCGACGATTTATACAATGACTATAGGGCAGGCTTGTTAGAGAATCAAAATGGATGGATTGAATGTGGATTATTAAGGGTCTTAAAGCAATGGGATTAAGACAGATAGATTAACATTGTATGGGTTTGTACTTCATGTTCAATTGATTTAAGACTTTTTTTTTTATTTTTATTTTTTTAAATAAGCTCCATTCTGTGGTTTCCATTTAGCAAGTCCTCACTGTTTTGCATTTGCTTTCTTTTGTCCCCCTCGCTCTCCCCACCACTGTCCGCCCGCCCGGCTGCTTATGCAGCTGTTGAATAGGCTTCGGTCTTGTTTAAAGAAGCGCCGTCTTGGCAGGTGCCTCTGTGGCACGGGGCTTCAGGCGGCACATCGCCGACGCGACCAATCAGTGCTCGTTTTCTCACGGCTAACAATGACCTCGCGAGTAACCCTGGCAGTAACCCCTCCCCGCTGCCGAAACACTGCGTTGTGGTAAAACTATACAGTATGCACAGCACGTAGAGCGGCGCTGAAAACAGACAGGAAGTGAAGGTGAACACAGAGGACGTTTCACTGTAAACAACTGAAGGTGTTTGCACCGGGATGACAGGATCACAGGGGAAAAAACAACTTGTATCAGCAAGGCATGACTGACACTGCCCCCAAAACATGGACGTTTCATTTTCAAGAGACGGGCGGGAAGGAGTTTGCCAGCAGACGATCATTAGGCCGTATATAACGAGGTAGACGTCATTTAATTTAAATCTGATTTGACATGTGTGGCAAAGTCACAGGATTTGTGTAGGTACCTGCAATTCTGGAGTTTTAAAGGGAGACATTTATGTTTTTAAGGTCAGTATTATACCTGAATTGTAGGTTATTGTCATGATAAGACATGAATATGTTCTTGTATGAAAAATCACTTCCGGAGTGCGGATTTATTCTGCGTCGCCTTCTGGAACCTTGTGTACGTTAGAATTTAGTAATCTGTGTTTTTCTACCCATGTGTGGTAAAGGACACCAAGGGCAGAACACCACAGGTCCTGTCAAACAGAGAGAGCACGCTAAAGGAACGTTGCTGATGAATAATGCCACACAACTGAAGCTTATCTTAGGACTTAAATAGTGAACATTTTGCATCAGAAATGGCGGCGGCGCTTACAAGTCGCGTCGAAGGTATCATTGCAGGCTAGGCGTCAGATATTCGGGGATTAGGTCTCTTCTGTTGATGACTGACGGATGAGAGAGAAAGAAAGGCTTAGACAATAGCGATGTGATGCAAGGTGCTTCACACACATTCATCTGAGCCCCCCCCCCCCTCTCTTTCAGCCTGGCTTGAGGTCAGCCACGGCTTTATGAGATAGGCAGCTAAATGTAGCTTTTAGAATTCCAGGATTTCAACATAAATGTTTCAGCATTTCAACATTCAGTCCTTCTTGATCCACTCTATTAATAGCAGAAATAAGTTATATCTTGGAATAGATATGTTATTATGATTAAACCTGAGCTTATTCCTGAAAATAAAGATGTGAACACAAGATACAATGACATCACCTTTTTTTTTTTTTTTTTTGCCATTATATCACAACATATCTCTGCAGATCCAGACACTTCAACACACGTCTTGTGGGTCTTAGTAAGTGGTGATTGGGAGGGATTACTTTTGTATGAGTCTATTCATTGATTTCTTTGGAGAATCCTTCTGATTGTGCGCCTGATGTTCTATTTCTTATTTTCTACATTTTATCGGTGGGGTGCCTTCGCGTTAGAATTATGCGGGAAACCCTGATGGCTGAAGACTTTGTCAGGGGACAGTTTCTATAGTTCACTCATATGTTGAAAGAGTTATTGGTCACTGCAGTCATTTCTCAGTTAAGGGAAACTCTTATTAGCACGGCTACACTGAAAGAAATATGGGACAAATCAGTGTCAGTCTGTGTAAAAACGCATCAGCTGACGCTGAATGTGACGCCTTGGAAGACATTTTGAACCTTTTAACTCTGGCCAAATATTTGAGTTTATACACCAAAATGATCCAAGAGTGTTTTTAAAAGCTTAGTCCTCATTGTTTTTCTCCATATATTTTGAGCCTGTTGAGATGCTGCCGATTCTTAAAAACAAAACGACCCACATGCCTTCTTTAGTTGTGTGTGTGTGTGTGTGTGTGTGTAGAAAGTGGTACAGAAGACAGAGATGATGCTGTTTCCTCGTTTGATATTTCCCTGTAAGGTTCACACTGAAAGATGAGAACGAGTCCTGCTCTCTGTTTCCTGGAGAAATCAAAGCGACGTCTTCCGCCGACATTTTTCTGCTGGAGATTTACCACTCAACCGTCGGTGTCATTACCGCCGCTGCTTTTGTTTCCGGCCGCGGAGTCGCGCACACAACCATGGCATGTCCCAGCATGATTTTAATTGCCAGTGGGACTGTGGCCACTTCAGTGGGAGATGAGTTCTGATGGGCTTGTTATGGAAATGAAAGGAAGGAGCAGCGGCCGTTTACAGAGCTATGGGCGTAGCCCTTTTTTTTTTGTCTTGCAGGCCTCGTAAAAGGTTTTGCCGTGTAAGACGTCCCGAGCAGGTGGACGCCGTGTCTCTGGCGGTCTTTAGGACGCAGAGAGAGCACTCTTACCTGTGCACAAATGGATGCGTGCTGCGCAGAAGGCTGCTGGGTCAACACTTCCTGAAAAGTCAGTTCATCTGGTTCGCAACCACAGTTCTCCTTTCCTGAAACTTCTCGTGTTTAAAACATCGGTGAGAAGGAAGCACCGTACTAGTGCATGAGTTGAGGTAATTCAGAGATATCGGTTAAAAAAAACAACTGTCCAAGCAGTGCCCCACATTTCACTCCAGCCCCGTGACAGCTGTGACCGTGGCCTCCCTGCTCGTGGCCTGCTGTTGATACTGTTGTTAGTGTCTGTCTATGGCCAACAGCTGGAGAGCCCTCTCTGTGTCTCCTCTCTCTCACTTGATTTCTGTGTATGGCAAATTGACCAGTACTCCCACTTCCTCGGCTCGTCTTCGTCCCACACCTCGCTCTCGCTCAAGGACAGTGTTTGCTTTGTGTTCTTACCTGCAGAATAAAAAAAAAAGACTCTGTGTGTTGTGGTTCTGGAGATTTCTAGCCTTAAGTTTTAATGAAGTGTAATAATAATCCTGCATGAAGTAAATACACATTCTAATCCCGTGCCTTTGCACGGTGCGATTTAAACATGCTCTCTCACACACACACACACGACCACATGTGCACATACTGTATTAAAGAGGCACAGGTGTGCGTGTTTTTTTTCGATGCAAATTCAAAACATCATCTCTCGCTCTGTCTTCCCCTCCATGCGCTCCTCTCTTCTTTTCTTCTTCTCAGTCTTTCAGGATTACAAGGCCTTTGCGAATCCAGTCTTGCACCTTGCTCAGTTATTTGATCTAGATTTAGCATTATGATATTCCTCCTCTCAAAAGTGATCCTTATTTAAAATGACACAGCTCACTGCTGGGAAAATGAAACCTCTGTAGCTGCCAGCCCCCTTTTGAATGTCCCTGTGAGTTTATTAAAAGCACCAGCTTCCCCGTTCCAACTCGGGTCCGCGCAGCTGCGCGAGTGTGAAAGACTATTCAAGGACAAAAGTCCTCTAATGTAGGACAGAACGCCGTATCAATATCTTTGTTCGGCTTCACGGCTTGTGACAATGAGGCCTCCGAAATATTTATTACGACCGGGAAGATTATGTCTTCTTTTCAAGGCATTTCCACCGCGACAGCACGCTGAGTGGAAAAAGGTGAAAGACGGCTACGTTGCGCCCGGCTACTATCCGAAGCCTGACGTCGCATCTCGAGGCGCGTGGAGCCGGTCTTATCCCGGTCGAGAGTGGCCGAACCAAGATGTCCGACGGAAAAGATGTTCGCTGTACTTCTCCCAATAAATGCACTTTTGAACTGACACCGAACACTCCGAGACAGACGGAAGACGGCGGAAAAGTGACAAGCAAGATGATGGGAATTCAACCCCGTCACTCTCCCCACCCTCCCCCAATAAACAGATGTGCAGTCAACATAAATAAACCCCACTTTTAGATGTCCCCCCCCCCCCCCCCCCTGTGATAATGGCCACTGTGCCGGAGATGGGTTTAAATCCCGACCCGTCGGCTCCTTTTTGCTTTCAGTGGCCTCTGTGGAACTGCTCCAGAAGAAAATGGGGCCAGAGCACAGACATATGAATGACTGTTTGTTTGGTGGTCGGACACAATCGCCAACAGAGTGACCCAGTTAACGGCGAGGCCGAGTCAAAGCGATGTTTGATTCATGGGTGTTGTTTTTGTTGTGTGTTTCACACTCTCTACAATGTATCTTTTATTTCGGGCTTTCCCTCCAGTAGCTCAGCCTCAGTAGAAAGATAAATGATGTGTAATGTGAATGCTAGTGTAATTATTTTTTTAATAATTTTTTTACCACAGATAATATGAACACACACTTCCTTTGTTTGAATAATTGCCGGAGCGCCCATAAATGGAGTGCACACACGTGTGTGTGTGTGTGTGATTCTTCCTCTCTCTCCGCCGCCCTCTGTCTCCGCTCCGGTCTCCTTGGTTGCGGGTGGAGAATAATTAGGTTTTCGAGAGGATTGAGGGGTTTCTTACAATGCGTACCAATGGCAGCGGTCAGGCAGGCTCGCGCTGGCAGGCCAGAGAGGACGGAGGGCTGTGCAGGAGCCTGGCACCGCTAAACCTGATGCTGACTGACAGTAATGAGGACAGCCTGCTAGCCAGGATGAGGAGGAGAGAGCGGAGGAGAGGAAGGCATGGTCCTCCACTATAGCTCTCAAGACCTCTTATCAAAGCCTCCGCATGTGCACACACACGGCGATACAAACAACACGAGCACATCAACACCCACGTTTAATGCATACATGGCAGACCAGAGCAGAAGCATCACTGGGATGTGTTCTATCCGTCGTATTTGGCTTTACTTGTGCACCTCATAGAGAGAATCACATGAATTCTTATCCATTCAAAAGACACGTGTCATGTTGTAACAGCAGCCCTGTGACTTAAATAAACCAGTAGGCCTTCTTTATTAGTAGTCAATTATAACCAATGTTTTAATATCTATTTTGTATGTAACTGTAAAGAAGCAAAGAAATGATGGGTACCCGTGATGAAGTATCTAGCGGGACGTCGTGAGAAGAAGTGGCTTTGGTCAGCACAAACCAACAGTGACTCTGACCATTGGCCCTCCGCCGCTGCAGCCCTGTTCTGTATTAGTGCGCTGCGATTATGTGACAGGTGGATTAGCCCGCCGTCTGCAGCTTTTTTTCGGGATATGGACATCTTTTTTTTTTTCAATCTTCCTCAGTCCCTGCCCAGCAAATGTGGAAAAAGTACGGAGTCATCACCTCAGGGGGTGGCTTTGGCCGATGAGTTTATTTCAAATTCAATTTTTTTACGTTGACCTTTTTGAGATGTTTGGAAGGAATACTGGAAATGACTTCTGGTTTGATCAGGAGGACGAGTTCCATGGTGTTGTTGCACACATCACCTTGCTCTTCTCACCGCCTTCACCTCTGTGTTTCTGGTTTCAAACGCGCAGTCTGGGATTTGTTCAACAGAGTGAAATAGCCCTCCGTAGCAAGAGAGGCTCAGGTGTGTCCAGATGTCTGCAATTATATATATATATATATAAATAATCTATTTCAAAGTACATATTGTATAAAACACAATGTATCGCACACAATCATGGTCATATTCATGCACTATATATTTCGTACCATCAAGAGTTCAGATGCGGGGTTCTAAACGAGGATATAAACGAGTAGAGGTGTAATGTTTTATGAAAGGGAAATGATACAGTGTTGGTTCCCGAAATAAAAAACACAAATGGTTACTGCTGCAAGTTTGACCTTGATAGGGACGTCAGCTAGTGTTTGGGACGGATGTTCGTTTGGTTAAATACGCTGCATTTAGTACATTTTGCATTCTTTTACTCCATCAACTCCAAGAGTGAGGTTTTAAACACAATACACAGGATATAGTATATTTTTAATGATTAAAGGCGCTAATTTCCAAATTCAGGGAGGGATGGCCTCCACAGTGCTCTCAACATGGCGACTGCTGAGCCGGCGGCTAAGAGCTAACGGTGCTAAAATCGGTAACGGTGCAAACAACGAAAACGGTGCCGACGGAGCCAACGGTGTTTACCTGAGGGGGAACTGGAGGCGCTGAGCGATGTCGGCTTTCACCGCTGTAAGCGAAGCGCCGGCGATTAGCCAGCCAGCACACACACACTCACACACACACACACGGGGACTGGCATGCATGTCTGTGTCTATGTAAACAAAACAGAGAAGCTCAGATTACAACACAAGAAGCTCTGCTTAGGTAGACATTACTCTGCTGTATCTGTACATAGCAAATAGTCGTTTGCTTCTATATCAATGCTCTGAATATCAAATTTATCAGCTTTTTTCTTTCTTTTTTTTCTTTCAAGCTAAAGCCTGATCAGCTTGTGTTGGACGTGTCTGTCTGATTGGAGGATTGCCTGACTGGCTCACTGAAGTGTTCCGCCATGATTGGATGCAGTTGTCATTGTAGAGTAAGATATTGGAATCTCGCAGGCCAGATTGCTCTTTCTCACTTTGACGTTGTGTGACAGTTCATGCTCTGTAGTTTTTATGTGCTGTTGTCGGGGGTGCACCAGCCTCTCAGATTAAGAATGCTATTCCTTCAAGAAGACAAGCCTGTCAGGTTATTAGTGATGGCCGATAGCTTTTGTTGCCTTTTTTTCTGGTGCAACTGCTTGCGTGCATCACGTCGCTGTAGGGTGCAACATTACGTCCTGTTAATTAATCACAATCGTATAACTACCTCGCTGTACGTATTGTGGGTGGGGGGGTGTCACCTTCACCAAATCCAGTCTATTGTTGAGTCACTGCTCTCACGCAGCCGATAGAGCAACCCTCTAATAATAGTGACTGAGCGTGATTGGATAGACGAAACGGAAACCCATTCTGTGCTGTAATTACACATTTCAGAACTTGCGTTATTATTTGACTTGCCACTCTCGGCAGTGTGCTTTCTTTGTGCGTTTCCCCCCCGAAATATCTTCACCGGAAGGTTAGTGTTGTCACTTTGATGCATAAATGTGATGTAATTAGCAGAACGCTTTTAGAACGTCGATTCTTTGTTGTTTAATTAAAACGGGCTATTTGCTTCACTTCCCCAGATGAGTCTTGATAAAAGATTAAAAAGAAAGGTCGACAGGATATAAGTGTTCCAAGAGCATAAACATAAAACAATGTAACATATGCAAAAGTTCTGAAGTAGTTCTAATGCAAATTGCGAGTGATAAGAATCACAGGTCCACCGTTCAGCCTCTTCTCATCCTTTTTTTTTTTAATGCAATGCAAGCTGCACCTGTTGTCCCAATGTATGATTAAAAACACACGGTTTCAACGTGTTAAGGCACCGAGTCGTCGATACTGAATTACTGCATCCGAGTCAGAGCGCTAAAGAGCTTAGCTGTTCCTCCGCGCACTGCCTCGGCCCTCAGCTGTGACCTTTCCCTACTGCCCATCATTCACGATTATACTGCTGACATGTTGGCGCCTGCCAATAAGTTTTCATTGGAGGCGGTGTCAGCCACATCATATTTTGTGGTCTGGATATATTTGTGTTGTGTTTGCGTGCAGGCTCTCCCATGGTTTGTATGTTTGGTTTGGTTACGTGTGCCCGTCCCCGGAGATTAGATTTAGCATTTAATTTGACTTAGAAAATAATTAAGATGCAAACACAGTGTGGCAGCAGCAGCAGCAGAGGGGAAAGAAATACGTTGCTAAATGAGGGATATGTAACATGAATCAACAAGGTGTTTGTATGTTCTAAAATGTGTCGCCATGTGTATGGATGTGAGTGAGTATAAATAGACTAATTAAACAGTGAGTGTGCACCGAAATGTTGCACCAAATCCACATCGTGCCCGAGAGCATGACGATCGCACTACGATCGCACAACGAACGCACAACGAAATTGAACTAAAGCCGACGGGGGACACGCTGTGGAAATACAACCCGATGATTCTATGTGTGATTATCGGAGCCATTCTGACTCGTAGCTAAATTATAGTTATTGTATATGGGTGAATGTTTTTCAAATACGTTTTTTTTTTTTTTTACAGCCAGATACAACAATTCCAAATGAATAGGTCCCATGCTTAATGAAAGTCCCCAGAGTGATGTCGTTTCCAAGTGCTTCTTACACAACACACACTCCTGCGGGCGGCTCCAAGCCGAGAAGTCACGAAGATGACTTGTTATATTTGAGTGCTTTGGCTGCAAATAACAAAATGGACCTTGTAACAAAAGCAGAGGTTTTTGTGTGTCAAAAAAAAGAAAAAGCATAGAGCTACTTTGTGCGGCGGTGGCGAACAAGAGTAAGTGCACAACAGGCATGTAATTGATGTTTAATTGATGCAATAACAGTAGTGATTATAGACAGACAACATGTCTTTATACATTTTTCCCTAACAATAGAAATAAAGCCTCGGCGAGATACTGTTTGCACTGGATGTGGGACGGTGCTAATTATCTTCACAGAATACCAAACCGTAATGTAATAATCCATATCCTCCGCACTCTCCGTCACTTGGTGACTCAGAGTCTGTTGGAGACCGTGACCTTGTCTCTCAGTCTGACTACACCACCCACTCTGCAGATGACAAACCAATATTTTTCCTTTTTAACCAAAGGAAATGTTTACTACAATTTAAGGTAGGAGTTAGACGCTCTCCAGTTAATTGAAGACAACGCATAACTGAAGTAATTTCTGGATTACATTATCCACTCTCAGGAATTATTGACGTCAGCTTGGCTGTTCAACAGATTTGATTCATTGTTCAATAATTCCCGTACAATTAATCCTACTTAGAATTGGATATCATATGTGTCAGCTGCACATTTTCAATAATTCCAACTCTGCACCTCCACAGACATCAACCGTTCTGCTCTCTTCAGAAGGTTTCGGACTGTCATTCACGGAGGGGAAACTGTCTTTGCCACATGGTGGTGGGGGGGGGGTAGCTCGCTGCTTTTAAAGGGAATGAGCGGACCTAATTTAATTGACTGATTGACGCCGGCCCCCAACACATCTACTGTTAATTCATTCCCTCTAATCCAACCTCTTTTGCGACCGCACCGCAGGTGTGCCGTCGCCGGTGCTCCAGCAACTTTGGTCGCAGAAAATTACCAAAAAAAGCGTGTTTCTCACACCTACGTGCTCTACATGTGGTGGCGGCGTGAATGTACACCGCTGCATGTGCTCGCGCCTCATCAAAAGGAGACCCCCCTTGTGACACTCTGCAGGGAAAAAGCAAAAATCAACCCCCCCCCCCTGTCTGTTTCACGACTGCAGAGTAGTGCAGAATGTGACAGAGGTAGTAATGCACCAGCAGGTCAAGTCCGGCGTGTAACAATTATTTTGTGACTTCATTTCCCCCCCCCCCGTGTTATCATACAACAATGAAAAGTGTTGACAGATTCATTTCCATGCTGCTACCGCCCAAGACCGTTTTGTGATTTCTTAATTGATAGCTACATGCCGCAATTTTACAGCACGAGGCACTTTTTATAGCACTTTTAATTGGTCCAACTTTGACCTTCTGTTCGCTTTGCATTTATATTGCTCCAAATTATTTTCACCTTCTTTCCTCATTAGCGTTTGTCAAATGAATATGGGCATTTACAACATATTCATCCATACATGCACTGTATGAAATATGGAGAGACTCGAATGAATTGATAACGGTCTGTTACATTAGTTGTTCAGTTGATTACATGTAGTTAAACATTCTGTGAAATTAATGTGGTGCGTTTTGACCCCACGGAGAGTTTTCTAGGAAAGAACTTGCACAACATAGAAAAATATAAAATAAGTCGGTTAAAATACCTCAATGAGGCTGAAACATCCACTTAGTGGACTAATTGACTGAGAGGGGAAGCCCTTCCATACGTCATTAAGAAATACAGGTGCATGATGACTATGCACTCATATAAATCCTTCGCTTGGAACTAGTTAATCTCTCGTTTAATATAGAGCAGATGTGTGCATTGGTGAATGAACAAACAGCAATCTCAATAGACGAGGGGTGCAGTATTCATCTGGACTTCATGCAATGCATTCATATTTAATTGGTTTTCCAACATGTGTCACATGCACGTCATCTTAAGCCAAACAATTCTTCAACTTCTGAGACATTAAGCTGTAGCCTCCGGGTCTGACAAGTGCAGAAGTTGGGGGCGACTCTCTGGTTGGAAAAGGAAGCCCGGTTCTATAGACGTCTATGAGAAAATGCCCCTACTTCTCCCTTTTATTTATTCCCTCAGGTAACATTGTAAACATGAGTTTATGGTCTCGATAGCTCGTCTTTTATCATATATCATGATGGGCATTTAGTAAATTATAAACCAAGATGGCGATAGCTTCGAAATGGCAGTCCACAAACCGGCGGTGGACGTCACAGTGACTACGTCCACTTCCTTTTCTACGTCGGGCTTTAGGCTGGACTTTTGCTGGGTGACCACCACAGAAAGGACACATTGGGTGTATACAGTAATACTGTGGATCACTTTGCTCCTTGGACAATTTGCATCCCATGTGAATCTTGCTTCAAGTACATTTCCAGTTCACTCAACACCAGAGGAGAGGAGAGGAGAGAGGCATGAAATGACTCCCGCCAGTAAAACAGAGTGACAATTCATTGTGACTGGAAAAGCAGACTGACCAGAGCAGTAAAAAGCCTTCATGTTTGATGCAGTTCTCTGCCACTAAAGTTGACCCGTCGGTATCTTTTGAGTGGCAGCAGGTCGTCTGTAAACCCAAGTGTGCTCGCCCTGATCTTCAAACTGACCGAACACGGGGCCTCGTCCAGAGACCGTCTCTCTCTTCTCACCTTGATAACGGCGCACGTGTGAAAATAATTCAACCAAGAAAGAAGTAATCATTTTTTAAACTTGGCTGGCGGCGCTAAAAGTTTTTTATTTTTCCACAGAGATTTGAAGTGGCAAGTCACGTCGCCTGGAGCGCCTCATTTGCATAAAGTAGACAGGACCTTCACTGGTGATTAAAAACAGCAAACACCAGCATCTATGAATACATTAGAAGTAAATAGTGGCAAAGAGTTCATTGACATTATTGGTAGCTATATGTGGCGCCACTTAATGAGCCCCCCCCCCCATGTCACTCCGGAGAGAGGACAGTTGGTACACGGAAAGTGGAAATTCAGAAAAATGAACAGGCGACAGAGTTTGTACTTTGACCTCCGTTGGCCTTCATTCTATTCCCCGTCTGTCGGGTGTAGCGGTAGTTGTGCCGTCTCTCTCTGTGCGTCTCTCCGTCCGTCTCATCCGTCCACCCTCCTTGCGGTGTTGGAGTCTTTATCTGCTTGGTTGACTTTATAACTGTAACACTAGCTTCATTTCCTTACCTGCTTAATTGAAATTCACATCTCTTTCTCCTCATGCGTCTCGCTGGTGTGTGTGTGCGTATTTGTGGGGCGGATATTAGTGGAGATGTATTTTCATTCTGAAAGTGGCAGGTGATGGACAGGATCTCACAGACAATGCCCTCCCCCCCCCCCCCCCTCTCCCCTCAATCTTTTTGTCTGCTGCACCTGTCTTTCAGATACCTTTCAACCTTGTCTCTTTCTTTTGCTCTCTCTATTCCCAGTTCCCTCTTTTTCCCCCCGGATTGCCTCGGCTTGATAAATCTGCTGCTAAATTTAGAGACATATTTCTCAAAGACACCCCGGACTAGAAAGAGAGGAGGCTGCAGACAAAATGGCCTCTCTAATCCGTGTTTATCACCTTTTATTCATCTCTTTGAAAAACGCCGGGGAGTCACAGAAATCCCCTTCCCTCTTTTGTCTCACCGTTGCCGGCATAACTTTCCTTCTATCCTCCCATTAAATGTCAGTGACCACATTATTGTGCCGGGAGACCGCATTTGAAGTGACAGGATATTCAAATGACATCATTCAGCTCAGTGGGGGCCGTGCTTCATAAAATTAGGGGCTTGTTGAGATTCTAATAGAATATATTTGCCATTTAAATTACAGCTGCAAAGCGGTGCTGTCATTGAGCGCGGCCCTCATTACTCTCCACTTATTTCCCAAATTCTTACATTGTTTGATGACAATATGGCACCCAAATTATGTGGGTCCCGCCTGGAGTGGTTTCAGCTGCACCTTGCAAGCTTGGCTCATCTCACTTTTTCTGGAGAGACGTGTTAGCCACAGGCTGAAAAAGCAATAAAGCAACTCAACCTAAACATGGACAGAAAAAACACAAATTTATTTATTTGTTATTCACAAAGTAAAAGAGCATCTTGAGCTTTTCAGACGGTTCAGGGTCTTGATACACACTTAATACACACATTATTAATATACCCCGTTGAGGATGCGACACAAGGAAGGAAGTATTTATACTGTAGATCAGGGGTCACCAATAGGCGGACCGCGGTCCGGATCCGGACCCAGACGCTGTCTTATCCGGACCCGGATGTATAACTGATGGATAATTGAGAATTATACATTTTGGCAGAGCGCTTCTATTTTAACCTGCGCAGCTTTTCTAGCTTTTACGGCTCTCGGTCAGCAGTCCAGGGAACGCACCGACCAATTAGGCTCCACGGGTTCACGTGGAGCCTAGATACTCAGCCAATCGAATATGTGTATTCCAAAATGCATCGTGAGTCGAGAGACGGGGAGAGAGAGAGCAGTGGGAGAAGCAGTTTCACACGGCGAGTGGACCTCGAAAAACAGAGCTTTTAACAAAGAATGGACGGACTCTTATTTGTTCGTCCTTCCTGCTGGCACTGAACCACTCTGCCTCATGTGCTCAGAATACCGTGGCCGATATTAAACGCACCGATGTGTAACGCCACCACGAGACCAAACATAACTCCTTTGAGCAAACACTCCAGTCTGAACTGAGGGCAAGATGTTGAGATGTGTAGAGATAGTTTATTGTAAAGTTGACTGAGACCGTTAAGATGTGAAATGGATTCAACAAAACAGAAGAAATAAGTTAACTTCAGCCAAACGCTTTTCTTTTTCATTTTCATTCATTTTTCAAAAATCAAGCACTTTCTTTTAAGATGCATGTTTTCCAAAATTCTCTTGTGTATTTTATTTTTAGATGGAGCCCTTATGTTACTTGAAATGAGAGAACATTTATTTATGTATTTCTATTTGTTATTTATAATCCATCCAGTTAAATTTGAAAACTGAGAATAATAATTGTTAAAATATAAGTGATGTGTACTTTCTTTATTTGATTTGACAGTTGTTGACTACACACATATGCTGTTACTATATATATGGCACTAAATAGCACAAATTTGATATTATTGTAACGATCCGGACCTTTGCACGAGGAGATTTTCTCAATCTGCACCTTTTGGAGTTTTAATTGAATACTCCTGTGACAGACCTTCATGTCAACAGAAGTTCACATCCCAGCATAACTAAGATGGGTTGGGAGCCCCCCAGGAAGCCTGACCACAATCGAATGAAATAAAATGAAATATCTTTATAAGAAATTAGCGTCATGCTACGTCGTCAGAGTGAAATCTGACGGTCTGCCTCAGAGCCGTCCAGGTGTCTTCTGTGGAGTTGTTGAAAACAGTAGGGACAGGTTGAATTCAATTCAATTCATTTTTGTATAGCCCAAAATCACTTTACAATCTGTACACATCCTCTGTCCCAGGACCCTCACATCAGAACAGGAAAAACTCCCCCAAAAACCCCTTTAACGGGGAGAAAAGAGGGAGAGCAACAGAGGAGGGATCCCTCTGCCAGGATGTGTACAGAATGAACAACATTTACAGAGTTACAACACATTCAGTGCATATGACAGAACCACGGCAGGAGGCAAGACCAGGGTCCACGTATCACCAGGATCCATGGAAACCTGTGAGGAGAGAAAGCACAGAGACTCCGGTGAAGAAGCAGAGTTAGTAATGAGCATGATAAAAATAGTAATAGTCCCGGCACACCTCCGTACATCCTTTTCCAGCCCGTGCCAGACGAACTTCGCTGCCGCCAACTTCTCTTGTCAGCGTGCGACAGCCCATGAATAGCGTTGAAGACCTGTTGTCTCCATTCGTCGGGAACAACCGGCCGTGGCTGGCCTGTGGAGACGTCACACAGGAGCGTAGCGCCAGTTTCGCTGAACTTCAAGAACCACGGATAAAGTCCCTGCACACAAATGTCTCTTTTAAGAAGATAAGAATGTAATATTGTGGCTTTTTTTGGGTGACACGACTTCACACCTGAATGAACTGAATTTCAAGCTGCAGGTCAATTCAGTTCATCTTTCTAAAATGAAGTACTTTATTTTAAGATGCACCATTTTTAAAAGCTTTCTGTCATGTAACTTATTCTTTAATCCAGTCCATATTTAAATTTCTTTAAATTCATGTATTTGATTATTAATTATAATTCATCCAGTTCAATTTGAAAATCACAAATATCGTTGAGATATTATTCAATTGCACTTTCTATAATTCATTTGACAGCCAGTTGTTGACGACATAATACAACTGTTCGGCTACTTCAATATTTATGGTGCTAAATCACTGCGCAAGTTAGACATTATTGTGATGTTCCGGACCTTTGCGTGAGGAAATTCTCTCGAAGTGGACCTCGGTGAATTTGAATTGAATACCCCTGCTGTAGATGTTAGTCTTGTTACCAGAAGTGCATGTGAATGGAAATCCAGACACTGTGAGCTTTCTGATCTTTACTCGGCTCATATATTGCATATTTAGTAGTGATGAAAGTATTAAACAGTGGAGCTGAACTTCTTATGGCAAGCTAAATTAAACTGAAATCACAGCCCCACTGTTGTATGAATGTCTTAAAAAGACCTGAGATCATTTTTACACCCACGGTACATTTTTTACAGTTCACTCTTTGCTAATTTACGGAAGCCTATTGCTGCCAGCGCCAGAAAAAACACATCAGTATGATGTTATAACATGATAACTTTCTTGTTATAACACCATATATTTACGTTATTACCACATACCACATGACAAGAAACTTGTCTTGTTGTAACAAAACATCATAGCAACAAGCCATATTCCCGTTCTGTTGTAACAGCATAGTCATATATACTTGTGTTATGTAACGTGAGACGATTTATGTAATACCAATAATAAGTAATAAACGTTTCCCATTTTAGCTAGATGGATAGTATTTTGCCCGATAAGTTTGTATGTTGTAATAACCTGAAAGTATCTTGTTATAACATGACGATATCTTGTGTTTCGAAGGTAAAAAAACAACAACCAATCTTGCAGTAAAGTTTTACTGTGATACTGATCCGTTTCTTCTACTTCTGGCGTTGCAGCAACAGCCTTCCATACTCTTTGATGTGGCTTATTACGTGTGGACAATGCTGCGCCGAGCAAAGTGGATTTTGTCATGTTTGCACCGAAATAGTTGGTAATAAGAGTGCAGTTCCTCCGCCTTGTTTAATACAGCACACTGATGGATCCATTCCCTGAACAACACGCTGGAGTGTCTCAAGCAGCAAGGTAATGGCTCCAACAGGAGAGGAGCTGCTCTTGTCTCCCTCGTTCTCCCTTTTCCTCCGTCTTTTCTCTCGCTCTCTCTCGCTGCTTTTATAGCGTCTTATCGGCCCGTTGCCAGTAATGCTTCTCCTTTATCCTCTCCTCCAGCCTCTTGTTTATGTTAAATTTGAAGGGTGGAATATTTCCTCCCTGCGCAGTGGAGTGGTGTCCTGCGGTGGCCCTCGACTTCATTACTGTGCATTTCTTTTGTTTTGTAGAAGGAGAGAGAGAGAGAGAGAGAGAGAGAGTAATTAATTTGCTATTTGAATTCACGCTGCAATTATTTGCTCGATCCCGGAACATGTCAGGTGCCTTTAGATAGACCGTGTTGAGAATGTAAGACCATGCCGATATATCACAGAAAAGCACATTAGCCGGATGATGTTAGAAATGATCTTTGCCAATTTACAATTCAACTTTTATATGGCTGAATCATGTTTCTACAAACTCACATTCAGGTTTTGCTTAGGAGATTCACACCTCTATCAATGAAATATAGATTAATAAAGGAATTTGCCTTTTGTTTGGTGGAGTTTGTCGGAAATAATCTACAGCAGGGCTGCAACTGACTGAATCTACAGATTCAATACGGACTTTGTCTGTAAAATGCCCATCACAATCACACAAGGTCAAAGGTCACATATTCCCATTACTTGTCACACAAGACAAAGAAACCTCGACAGTTGAGGAGCTGGAACCGTCAAACGTTTTGCATTGTTTGCTCCAGAATGGCTCAAACCATTTATGGAAGATCAAAATAGTTGCTGCAATTTTTCGGTTGATCGGCTATTTGAGAAATCCGTTGCACCACAGCCAAGGACTTTGCTCTGCTTCAGATAACAACAAAGGTTGAAATGAATTCTCGTGGACGGGATCGTCCTCTGCTCATTGATTCAGAAGTGGTTTGTTTTTAGGGCAAGAAACAGGCGTTAGCTGCGGAAAAACATTTGTATTCCAGTTCGAACATTTTCTGGTTTGCCAGTCAATTGCTTTCCATGTCCATGAGCTAATATGCATCTTATGCTCGTCACAATAAACCTCAATACAGCACACTGGAATCGGTGACACATGTCGGTAAGCAACACTCCCATAGACCGGCTGTACGAGCGACAAAGAGCATTCTCATTCATAGTAATTACCTGTGAGGTGCAGCTTTAGCGGACGTGAGGCTCGCACAAAAAAAACCTCTGCCTCGCACTTGGCATCTTGACATTTCCCGGTCTTTGATCGATGCGCTTGCCACTGGCTCCTTCACTCTAGGCAAGCCCTTCTTCCTCTGTCACTGAGAACTCCACAAGATGGTGGGGTTAGCACCTCGCTAAGCAAGATTATGAGCGCAACACGTCCTCGTCTCCTCTGAAGATACTGTGTCGCGTCGTGGCGGCGCAGGAATCCCCCAGCAAGTCCGTTCCAAAGCGCTGCGTGCAGTAGATCGTCAACATCGGAAGAAGTGTGCATGTGATTACTGTGCATCACAATACAGCATGACTGCCACAAGTCCGTTAACACTAAGTATGCGTCATCACCACCATTGATTACATTGAATATGTAAATTCTAGAACGGATTCAGGATTTTAGTGCAGCAAGCTTGGTTTCTCTTTAAACGGCATCAAGATGTTGTTGTCTTTGAGTTTGCGTTCTTGCCATCCTGCGTCGCAACTAATTAAACAGATAATCATATATCACGCTCTTGTATTTCCATACGCAGTTCATTGATATTGACTTGTTGTAATTTAGTCCTCTCTCTCTAAACTCGCACAATGCAAAAAAGAAAGATGCAGGCGGTTCCAGTGGGAGAGAAAAATCAAAAGAAATATTCTGCATGGAAGATCTTCAGGTAAAAATATTGTTCTGCTTCCTTAAATTGAATCGTCATGAGTCGAGGTCATTTGGTTTCAAATCTCTGGGTTAAATTGGGATTTGTTATGTTTTTTGCATACATAGAAAAGGATGTATATACATATATATCCTCTCGGATGGTTTTGGTGTGAGTTGCCCATAGCGTTGGAGACATCGAGCGTGAAGTTCCGACTTGAAACTGATCGCAACCAGGAGGTCCGTGGATTATCTTGAGTATCCGGGTCGTGATCTCTGGAAAAGAGACATTGCTGCGCGAGCTGTGAGCCATATAGTCCCATCACATTGGAGCAACTAGCCAACTCGCACCAAAACCAGTTTGGCAAACAGCAGTACAGGTAAGAGTGAAAAATATGTATTTTTAAGAATAGGATGTTTTTGGAGTTTTTAAGATCTCAGAAATCCACTCGGGTATGAAGAACATGTTCAAATTTAACCTTTTACATCTGATAAAGAAAATAATAGAAACTATTTTTCATGTCAGTCAGTGTTGAAAACAAATGACAGAATCTCACTAAGTAAAAGCCTCGCAATGGACGGGCAGCAACGACGACCCTTTTTGGCTCCACGCTGTTATCATCAGACAACCTTTAAAGGCAGAGATTTGCCCGATTCGCTCCCAGTGTTGCTTGACAATATCTTTTTGATTGGCTCCACTCAATCATGTGCGTCGTGTGCTGAACGCGGCGCAGCGTGGTGGCTGTCAGTCATTTGAAGCGAGAGGGGAAAATGTAGCCAAGAGAAGTGGCTGCTCATTTCAGGGGCGAAGATGGAAAGCAATATTCTTCCTCCTATAGAAGAGCCCGATGGCTTCTGTGTCGACAGTCAACACACGAAGGGTAACGTCAGACAACGGCGGCTATTTCAACCCTCATGACGACAAATGAAATTCTTCGGATGTTAGTTTGGCTTCATTTATTTGTCTTATGTATGTACACGTCAACATATTTAAATAGGAGTTCACTCTACGGTATGTTCAGGTGCAGGAGCGCCATGCTCCAGTTCTGTTTTCCTGAACAATGAGATAAAATCCTGATGACAGTAATGAACGAAGTGGCGTGGGTTTATCCAGTCGTGTACGCGTACGCTAACATCTTCAGTCAGAGTGTGACCCATTTAAAAAAATCCTACTGTGAAGCAACAGGCGGCTGGTCAAAGCCTTGCCTCTGACACAATGCGTTCTGCTGTGACTGTTTGTGAAAAAAAACAAGGCCTTCAGCGTACACACACACACACACACACACACACACACACACACACACACACACACACACACACACGGAGAATCAAACAATCCCCCGTGACCTACATCTAAATCATTTCACTCGGGATCCCTGAATGGACGACATCTTATTCTCTCACTGTACGATTCGCCAAGTTAACTCAGGGCCAACATCAAAAAGTGTGTGTGTGTGTGTGTGTGTGGAGGCAGGAACCACGCAGCGGAGTGCAATAAACAGCACCTTTGGCCTGCACAACGGACAAAAGGAACAGGAAGTTCTCCTTTCTCTCTTTTGTGGAATATTGTTTTCCTAACTCGGGCGGAGCGAGGCAGCTGAGAAAGCAAGGACAGTGGATTTCTTTTAGGCTCCTGGGTGGGGCTAGTGGGCCTCGGAGGGATGAAACGGGGGCGGATGGAGGAGGAGGAGGAGGAGGAGGAGGAGGGGGGGGGGAGGTGGAAGTAAATGCCAGCGCCGTGCCGCAGACACGGAGGGCCTTTGGACTCGGTTGCCATGTTACTGGCCTTTGGTCGCAGGTATCCTCTCCCTCGGGCTCACAGATGGAGGGGGACTCTCCAGGAGGGGGGAGAGAGAGAGAGAGAGAGAGAGAGAGCGAGAGAGAGAGCGAGAGAGAGAGAGAGGAGTCCTTTTTACTCTGATGGGTGGAGGGGGAGGACGTGGGGGGGGGTCTGGCCTATACGGGCGCAGGTGGTGGTGGTCAGGAGTCGTCTACCTGTCTTTCCATCTTGTCTCTGAAGTGATAACAAGATTGGAGCAATTGAAACCACGTGCAGCGTTCTCCCCAGAGGCCCTTTTCTGTCTGCTCGAAGGCACGTCGTGTCCTAGAATCATCTATCAGTGTCATATTCATATTGCCTGGTTTTAGGAACGTAGATAAGATTGTGCCATTCAAACGCACCTCTTTCAGAAAAAAAACGAACAAGAAAAAAACAAAACTGTTGTTTCTTTTTTTCCACCTCAACTTAACGTAAGCTTTAATAATGGAGCGACTCACATCTGGAAGTCATGGCACAGCAGCGTGGAGAGGAGGCACCTGTGGAAGGTGGTGGAGAGCAGGTTTGTGTGTGTGTGTGTTGGGAAGTATAGGCTGATGCAAGGGGTTTCCTTCCCTAGAAGAAGTAATTAAAACCTAAATAGCCACCTTAATAAAAATGGATTCCACCATTTATGTGTGGCGTTAAACTTGATAGTCGCTTCTGCCTTTTTTTTTTTCCGGCACAGAGATGAATCTTCCAATGTGCTTCTTTTTCTTTATTTATGGTATCGACCTGCCTTGTCACTAAATATCAAGCGGCACGGGAACATGTGGAAAATGTTTGAGGCCGCAAGCGGTTTATTTGCACTCGTGTGTTGGCCAGCAGTATGAGAGCAAATGTTGCAGCTGAATATTAATGTGGGCAGAGCAAATAGGTTTTCAGCCACCACACCCCGTAACAAATGAGCACGCACACTCCCGACACTTGCGGGGCGGAAAAACCAAACCTTTATTTCGGCTTTAGTTGTGAAGTGAGAACTGGTGTTTGCTGCTTTCAGAGTGTGCGCGGTCACCCCGCCGCTAAATCGCAACAAGAGAGCCCTCCTGGTTTTTTCGCTGTGAATTTGTCCGTCGGTGGAGGCAAATGACAAAATGTTTTTTGAGGAAATTTCACCGGAGCAGAGAAGAAAGAGAGGACCCCAAGGGGTACACATCTCACTCCAATTCCACTCTTGTCAGGTAGACGCAGCGCTGAGGGGCGGCAACGGCAGACAGAAACCAAAAAAAAAAAAGAATGAAAAGAAACAAAAAAAATAAAATAATGAAAGACGTGTAATTTGGTCGTTTTCCCTGCAAATGATTTATTTCCATTCCTCCAAACCTGAGTTCTCTCTCAGCCCTCCGATGACGGATATCCCTTGTGCAAACTCATGCGGGACTTTTTTCTGTTTGGCAATCGCCGCCCGCCACTGCGTTTACCGTAAAGTCTGTCAAAGTTCGGTCCACTTTTGGGAGCCAAAACAAGCAGGATTATTATCCTTGACGGTGTGTGTATGTCCTTAACCTTTGACCTCAAGCCTTTTTTCGCCCACACAGTCGCTCCGCGGAGGCAAATAGAAGATCAGTCTTTGTCCCTTCTTGTGTGCTCGTGTTCTGCAGCTTTGCTGATGCGGTGATGCACAGCAGAGGTTACCGAGGACTGGTAAATGGTTTTCACAGTGGATTATTGCCACGCGCTGGGATCCTGAATTCGGTGGCTTTGACCCTATTTTGTTTATTTGTAAATGATAACACGCTGCCTAGAAGTGATTACCTGGTCTATTATTGGGGTGATAAGTCGAAGTTAAACAAGCCACAGTGTTTTTAACCTGGTATTATCCATGGGACGAAGCTCAGGTGCTCTGGGAATAGTTAGCCCTCTGCTGCTGTGCTTGTGTAAATACCGAGCCTCAATGTTCTGCATCCCCCCCCCCATTAGAGAGCACGAGAGAGAGAGAGAGAGAGAGAGAGACGGCGAGTGAGAAGGAAGAAAAAGAGGGCGAGAGGCAGAGGGAGTCCTGTGTTGTTGGCAACCACGGGCTATATCTGGGCCGTCCGCAGAGACGGGCGCGCTTTGTCTCCAGCGTCATTTGCGGCTTAAACAAACAGGTGTGATGCAAGAGCCTCTCGAACAAACACAGAGTGGAGACGGGGAAGAGACGCCGGGGGGGGGGGGGGGGGGGGGGGATGACGTGGATACGTGGGCCGGAGTTTTTAAACGTCGAATTTTTGCAAGTTTTTTGCAAGTTTTTCTTCAAACTTTCTCTCGAGGAGTTAGCCTCCATCTTAGCACTCACAGTTTGGAAAATAAAGTGGTTCCTGATTTCTTTTTTCACCTTCACTAAAAATGTCTGCTTTCTTTCTCTTCCACTGATACTCTGACAACCTCTTACCTTTTCCACTGCTCCATCTCGCTCTCTCTCTCTCTTTCCGTGGCATCGTACTTGAATCAGAAGTGGAGTGCTGGCTAAGTGAGGGGGTACACAGCGAGCCTGCTCCAGACGGGCCTGAGTGGCGCTGCACTGCTTCGCTGCCTTTCTCCACAGAGCCTTGATTCAGCCCCCGCTGATCGGGCACCCAGGAATTACTCAGACCCCTTTGCTTGCCTGATGAGCAGCATCTCTATTTGTCCCTCACAGACGTTAAACCTCACATGTTCTGTTCTTTACTGTCAGCAGATTAAGCATTCGCTCCTTTCAACAACGTCCTGTTGTCCTTACTCTCTCTCTCCCCCTTACATAACACCGGGCCTTGTTGCTCTCTGCCTCTCGTTACTCACATCTGGCACAGTAATGTCACATTTTTCAGTTGTCATGTTGTTCCTTGATGCCTACTTTTTTATTTTTTATTTAATTTTTACGTTTTTAGTAGAGGGTACGAAACATGTACATGTATTTGACTTCAATTCCGTGCCAGTGAAATCCCCATTCCCATCCCAACCACCCTAATATTATTATTATGTTACAGAACATATACATAGAAGAACATAAGATCAAATAATTGTATTAATTGGTCAAACAAAACGGGAGTAAAATAAAACAATAAAAAAAGTAATCATAACTAAAAAATAATAGATGCTTACATTTTTAGCACAAATATCGGCAGGCAGTGCAACAGCAGTCCTTCCATGAATGTATAATGTACAGTGTTTTGAGTTAATACTAGATTCAGAGAAGCTCGTGTGCACAGGGCTGCAGATGAGATCCACTCACTGCAGCCAAGCTGGGATCAGAGAGGCCGGCGTCCAGCTTTAATTAACGAGGTTCGACTCGCCACGAAGAGACCTGGTGCGTTACACAAACCCCAAAACATTACTCTTCCCGATCCACAAGACCCCGGGCGAAATAGTCGGCGGCGAAACAAACGGGCGCGGGATCCCCAGGCCTAATTGATGCGCTAATGCAAAGCATCATGGGAGCAGACAGACGGGGAGAGAGAGAGAGGGTGGGGGGGGGGAAAGCTTCTCCTTTTTTCACACGTCTCTCTGAGGCTCGGCGGAGGTTATTTTAGCGGAGGTATATGAGATATAATGATCCGTCGGTGAGATCTGGGGGGGTGCGGTAGAGCAGGGGGCTGATTTATGGGCAGGATAAATGATGCGCTGGGTGTCTGCCTGTGTAATAGCACTGTGCTCTGCACACCGCACTTCCGCTCAGCTGTAGTTTATAGTGTGATGCGTGATGGGGATAAATGTCAGCTTGGCTTATCCGAGGAGATCTGATATGACTTCAGACTGAGCAAACCTCAAAACACGTTGACGCGCGCCGAAAGGAATACTGTCAATGGCACACATTGGCAAAAAAAATAATTTTCTGTGTAAATTGCGCCGTATTGTCGCAGCGAGGATTCATCGTTCGCCGTGTTTAACTTTCCGTCAGGGTTCTTCCTCTCGTCTCTCAACTCGGGCTTCGTTACTACTCCTGTTTTTTTTTTTAAATCTGCGATATTAAGCAGATTCTTTGAGCAATGTGTATTCCTTTTGATATTCATAAGATTAAACAGTTCGATTGAAAATAACGCCAGACACTACCAGATGTTGCTACTCCACGTTAATAGTCAAAGCAATTATTGTTTGAAAACTGCTGCTGTTCTCTTTTTTTTCGCCCAGGCTATTAAAAAAATCTACCAACCATGGTGGAAGATGAGCCCAAAACACCCCCAAAAAAAGAAGTTCATCTTGCTTCTGTGTGTGTGTGTGTGTGTGTGTGCGCGGGGCGATGTTGAAACAGCGAGGGGTGAAAAGTGGAATCCGGCTGCTCGCGCCGAGTGTGATCTCAGAAGAGAGCACGTTATTCCCAGACTCCTTGTGCAGCGCTGAGCAGTTAACCTCAGGCAGGTTCTGTGCGCACAGCGGCGCTACGCCGGGACGCCCGGCAGGATATTGGCCACAGTGTGAAGTGGAAACAGACACGGAGGTTTACGAAGACCGCTCGATCGGAGTGGACGTACAGTGTGTAATTCATGTTACGTTAAGACAAGACGGCTGGAGTGTGTGTGTGTGTGTGTGTGTGTGTGTGTTTTGAGTGTGCACAGCTACACAGACAGAACAGATATTGAAACTGTGGTTTTGAATAACGCACTGAGAATATCTAAGGAAAGCTTTGTGGGTTTGCCCTGGGGGGGGGGGGGGCATGTGAGGATAAGCAGGTGTCACCTTGGGCCTTGCCCCTCATACCCTGCCTCTAACAACTGTAAAAATCAAATAAAAATAGAGTATGGATTTCTTCCTCGACCTTGCTTTACCGAGAATAGAGTCCAGGAAGGGAAAGCTGGTCCGTCACTACCGCATGTACCGCTCTCTGTGACCCGTGTGGAGGGTGAAGTGCGGGTTTTGTCGTGTAATCCACTCCCGCTCTCGTTGTTTGCACAGCGATATTGAAATTATAAAATCGGCGGGAGAACCCTGGCTCAGTCCGCTGTCCTCGCAGTTTTGGCCTCGGCCTCCCTCACGCATCACCGGTAATGAGGGATTGTGCTGTTGTCTGTTTACTGAGCCGGTCTGTGTGGTCGCAGCTTCTTCGCGTTGTTTGAATATAAACAAGGAGCAAAAGTATTTGCTCAAGCCTTTCGGAGGTGTTTCCTCAACGTTTAACACTCTGACCACAGCGACGCATATAGGTAGCACACAGTATGATGTCAACAACATATTGTCTGACTGAGGGGCTCATGATTGAGTCAATATTCCTTAAACCTCCCCTTTAATGCACCTCAAGCCTTCTTTGGTACCCTCGGTTGGACCGGTTTTTTTCTCCCTTGATCTTTTTTACGCAGGTATGAGCCGCAAATTGAGAGTCTCCTCACGCGACGCGGTCGAGATGATGCGGTGAGCCGGGATTTAAAATCTTTAATAACTTTGCAACTTATTTTTCTATGGAGATGCCTCATTTCGAATGTGGTTGACTTATTGGAGAGGAAATTTGCCTGTCAAGATGATATCAGTTTTTCTTTTAATATACAACCACAGCTGTTTTCCAGGAAATTGCCATTTTATTTATTTATTATTTATTTATTGGTTTATTAGATTTTATAGACTCTGAAAAATGAAAAGGCTTTTCAAACCACATGACGGACGTTTAGCAAATCTCCTTCCTCTCTATTGTACACACACTAGAGATGAGCTGTAGATAAAGGGGCAACAAACAAAAAAAGATCTCCAGACTTGGTGGTCCTCGGCCGGTCCGCAACTTAATTGTGATGCAAGAAGACTACGAGATAAGAAATGCCAACTTTTGGCACTTACTCTCACGTCTGCTGAGCCAGCAAATCCTAAGTCTGATCTCGAAATTCAATCAGTGTGGCACAACAAGGCCTAAAATCCTGGCTTAAAGTTTGGTTTGTGAGAGCAGGTTGAGGACGGTTGCAGTGTTTTCACAGTGTTCGTCTGCGTAGAAGGACATTTGGGCTTTGACCACACTGAGACTAACAGAGTTGTGGAAATACAAATTCTAGGGCATGAATTTTGCATTAAATGAAAAAACAACAACAACCTCCTGGCGTTTCCACATTTATATTTTTTTCTCTCTCCATCGCACCCTTCCATCATCAATCTGATGAGCGCCACAAGGAGGAGTCATGAGGTCGTGTTGCTTTGAGCCCAAATAGCAGCAGCCTCGGTGTGACAAAATCCAATTACGGCGCTCTTAGTTTGATAAGAAAATATTGATACGCGGTGCGAGTGCATCGATAACGTTAGGCGAGAGGAAATATTGTAATATAACGCCTGTATTGATTTTCACTCTTTAATGCCCTAATTTGGTAGTCGAATGAGGAGGTAAACGAACGGTCCGACGGTACTTAAAGGGCCGTTATACCGATTTTCAATCTGTGTCCCATCATTAAAATCTGACACTGAGTGTCTCCAGACCCCGACACCACCTAGCTCTGCCTTGACTCGGCCTGTCACCTGTGTTTTGTCATAGGTGGTGAATACTGAACCGTTGTAGTTATGTAGCTAGTTGTTCTGTAGATAATAACATGCTCTCTGTGGAGTTATAGGACACAGCCGTAACTGTGTTACAACCGTCTGATGTTTCTTCAAGTTCCTTTGTGCGTTCCCGTTTAATATTGCCACGCTGTGTCTGATATATGGAACGGAGACTTTTTCAAATCTTTTTTTTTTTCCCCCAAATTCAATTCCAAATCTAATGTTACCAAACACAAAAAGAAGTGCATATCCGTCTGCATGCATGTCAGAATAAGGACCCAAGGCATGCTGTAATGAGTGTTTGGGTGACATTTGAGTACGTGTGAGGGTGAATGTAAATTGCTTTTTTATTGTGTTATCTGCAGTGTCCTGGTTTTATCACACTTGGTGGGCAGAATTTCCCTGAAGGGATAATAAAATTGCCTGTACTTGCTTAGAAGTTGTAGTTCTCTCTCCTCTTATTAGCCGCTATAAAATGTTAACAGTTTGTCCAAATGTCTTTTTGTTTCCAAATAACTCGTCGTCTTAGTGCCATGAATAGATTACTCCGATTCAGCCTCTCTCGCTCTCGCTCTCGCTCTTGCTCTCGCTCTCTCTCGCTCTCGCTCTCTCTTTCTCTCTCTCCTTTTGTACCATCAGCAAAATGATCCAAAAACTATATTTATCAAGTTAGATTTCTTTTTGAGCTCCTGAGGTTCGACTGTGTTTCACTGAGGTAAAATCTCAGCGTCCAAGTGATGTCAGAGGGATGATATGATGCCAATGATGTAACCACAACGAATACCCTTTACGGCTCCGTTTCTCGCTTCGCCGCTCGGGACTTAACTTTTATTCACACAAGCTCAGCGAAAATCATTTTGTAGAAATTGTACGCCTTTTTATGGAGCCGTGTTGATATTTCGTCTCCCAGGTCTCCCCCTCCGCCGTCTCAGTCTGGACTTTTTTTCCCTCCCCGTACTGGTCTCTTTCCATTTCATTATTGATTCATTTAAATGACAGACGCCCTCATGCGAGCTGCAGAGAGCCCCGGGGTGCACTCTGCAGCTGAACACCACCTGCGGTGTGAGTTTGTTATTTGAACCCGTGGTCTAGAGTTCCCTTTCTGCCCTTCTCATGAGCACTCACTGCTGACCCTGACTCACACCGGGGCGGTACGGTACGGCGAAATTCTCACACTTGGTTCCTTTCTCTTTGATTGTTTGTGGTGCAGCTGTGTGTAAATGAGAACTGTTGTCTTGGGCCATAAAACAAGCTTGCGGCACAAAACAAATCTGAATCTCAGGATCATCTTCCGGTGATATACATAGACCACGCGGCCGGCTAAGTTCCACCACTTCACTGATGATTGGGGTTAAAACAAAACAAGCAATCAGTTTCAATTATGTACAGACATGGTTTTCTTCCTTGGTGGTAGGTGGGATATAAATAAGGTTGATGCCGAACTTCTTGCACTGCAAACATGTAATCTGCCTGCATGATCATTTCAAAAGGTTCTCGACTGCAGCGAACACAGAAATTCCTCTTGCGTAGCAAAAAAACAGGATTGGAAGGGCTCTAATGAGTGGTTGGTAGGTTGTGTTACAGATTGCTCCGAAAATGTGATCTCTTTGATTGCACATTTCTCGACTCTGTAAAGAAGTTTAGGTACTTGTGATTTCTCAAGTAGTTTGTATGGTAATAATCATGGGCGAATGAATCGTCATTTATATGCAATGCAGACGCAGGTTGATGGCAGCAGTGAAAAATAACCGGCAGAACTATAAAAAGCATCAAAGGGACTGAGGGGACGGTATGTACGGTATGAGAGGGTTTTTATTGTAACCCTAGTTCTACGATCACGGGCCGGCTTTGCTCAGAGGGCTCGATAGGCTCAAGCTTTCCACTCGGTGTTGTGTATTGTGAAATTTGCAGGTATGGTGCTTGGCCTGTGGTGTTGCCGATTGCACAGTTAGGCAAGGTCGACACCTGCTAACTGCAAAAAGCTAACAGCTATAGATGTGTCATATTTAGATATGAAGAATATTGAATTATATTGCTATTTTGTACCCTGATATAACTTACAAAATGTCTTCAAAGCATGTATATAATATCCAACTCAACTGTATACTACTTACTTGCTGTGCACTTCTACTTCAGAGGAAAACATTGTAGTACGACATAACTCACAAAATATGACAATTCAAATAAAGTGCGTTGTTGTTCATTAAACTATCCAGCATCATATTAGAATTGAAAGCCAGATTCGCTCCGGCCATTCAGCTCGTCCTGTTGTCCCCTGTTGTCATAGAACTAGGGTTACAATGTGCTTAAATATGGTACAGTACAGGCATATAGGGTTAAAGCTCAATAACTGCGGTGCATACAGCATCGTGAGACAGGTTGATGGTGGTAAACAAGCCGGGGAAGGGAGGACAGACCGTGTGCACTGTTTGGCCATGCGTTGTCACTGTCGCTAAGGAAAAAAGAGACTGGAGCATTCGCTGCTTCCCCTTATTTAAAGGGCCAACCCCCGAAGAGATGAATGGACCGATTGATTAAGCATGTACATGCAATTTCCCACTGCACAGACACCTAAAGGTGAGTGGCTAAGTCTATACACAGCCTGCACTGGGTGTCTGTGAATATATGTTCTGATATGTATTAGGGATGTCCTGATTAGACAGGGCGCAGGATCAGGACTGAGCCAGGCTTTTCTTTGATCGCATGGACTATTATTTTGTTGTGCGTGCGGGCGGACCAGAATTTTCAATTTAAAATAGACATTTAATCACTTCAGTCACAGGGGCTTTTAAGCAGTTGTGTAGCTGTTAAGATTCTCCGGGGCCCTTCCCTTCTGCAAACATCTCATGCATAGCGGTCTGTAAACTCTAAGTAGGATGCACTGAGAAACATCTATTAATAAAACAATCCCTCAGATGATCACGCAGTGATATCAGTATTCTATTGAGCAGCCATATAAGTGAGCTCTTAATGAGCGGTTTTAGATTCAAGTCGAACGTCCTTTTTGAAGTATGCTTTATTGCATGCAACACCTTCCAGCAATTACAGTCACTTCATTTCATCCGTTTATACATTCCAAGGAGGAACACATCCAGTCATCTTATGATGATGAATGGCCAAAGAATGGAGGCTGTTGGCTCGGGACTCGGATTAACTTTCACTGCAACAAAGGCGGCTGGCCTGTCCCTCTGCCCGCTAGGTGAGAGCTCTGTTAATGTAATGGCCGCACACCCCCCCCCCCCCCTCCACACCCCTCTCCCCCCCGGGGGGTTGATGAAACCGTGCCCTACATGTATTTCCAGAGGAGTGAGCACCAGAGCCGGTGCACACAGTATGTGCAGCATTGCTGCCCTTAACACCCGGCGTCCCCAGTTTGCTCCATCAGCTACCTCTCTGTAATCTCCGAGCTTCAAAGCTCCTTATTGTCCTTCCCCACATAAACTCAAAGTCACTTATTTTCATGAGTCATCCCACCCGGCCTCTCGATAGAATTCCTGCTGCACGTTATCTTTTTTCCCCTCCTTCCTCCGCTTTTCGCTGTTTATTTACACACAACTGGGGCTGCTGTTTTTTCTGAAGTGTTCCCAATGATAATGACTGCTGCAAGATAACAGTTATTTTTGGGATGTTGTGTTTACATTTTTACAGAGTACTGGGGAAGATTTTTATTTTTTTTTGTGGTGTATTCATTGTACACCGAACTGATTCAATTATGACACAGTCCCACGATATGTGGGACAGCCAAAGTCGGCACAGGACTTTGAGATGGTTTTTTCATGATCATAAATATTGACTCGGAAGCTTTTAAATCACCCAGCATCAAGGGCAGCTGTGGAAGCGACTGCAAAAACCAGACGGTTCCTTCTTCCTCCGTTTCAAATACATATTTGCTCGAGAGCTGCTCTCTTATCTCCCCGCTTCAGTCTTTCTCTTCTGTTCAACTTCATTTGTAAAACAGATGTATTTACACTTTGTCCAGGGACAAACCAGCAGGCGGCAATAACACACCCACATTTCATAGGTGATTCCTAAATCTTTTCTTTTAACGCTACAGCCATGCAGAGGGGCTGCTATGGGAATAACATCACCGGCGCAGCTTAAGCGTGCCAATTCAACCGGGCTATTCTGGGACACAATAGAGGGGAAAGTGCAAAAGTGGGCTGTGTTAATTGAGTGTGTGGGCTGGGTGATTTCTTTTAAATGGCCCTGTTAATTGTTCTTTTAAGGAATGGGTCCCCAACTGGTGCACTCGGCTGTGGCTTGTTGTGCTGCCCGGGGGGGGGGGGGGCTGTGAGAGCAGCTCTCACGTACCAGTGCTAATAACGGAGACAGTGCTGGCGTTAGCAGCTGTAACCGCCGTATGACAGCAGTGTGCAGAGCGGCGGCCGTGAGCTACCCAGTTCACATGCACACACGTGCACTAAAAGAATGCGTGGCTGGCCTGGTTGTACAAACAACACACACACACACACAGGAGGAGAGTGACTTCCTAGTAAAATATGTGATCAGGACATCGGCATTTATGCTTTTCTAGTCGCCGATCTCTGATAATGTTACATTGTGAACAACCAGTCCGTGTTTAAATAGACACGAAAAGAGAAACCAAGGTTCCGTTTAGTTACATTCTGATGCGTTCAGGCTCTGTTCAGTGAAAATGAGTATTGGGCGAAGGTAAGATATAACATTATCATGATGTGTTCACATGTGATCTCGTAAAATGTAGCGTTGGTGAGAAACTCGAATGAGTCGAGTTGTTTGAAGGAGACGTTCTCACAGCAACATAAATAGATATTAGAGATGAATTATGACTTCTTTACAATGACTGTAAGAAGCTTATGATACATCAATAAAACTACGAATGACAAGATTTGTTTTAATATGAATACAAACTTTTATCTCATCATTTGAATTGTGTTTTATGAAGACTATAAATTACTATAACAAAGTAAAAGGCTGACATTTAGCATTTCTGATGGTTTACAGACTTCAGAGCGGTTGAAATGATTTTTGTGGCAAAAGAAAAGAGAGTCTGGAACCTTGTAGATTAGCTGCTATAATGAAACAACAAAGGGATCTGTATCCGCCGATATAGGTCATTAATGATCGGCAGTTATATCTGCTCCCTTTTTCTTTTGTGCTGATCTGATCCGTGAGTTTTATGATCCGTTCCACCACTGATGGCGATGGCTAAGAGTAAAGAGACGTCGCAAAGAGAACCTTTAATTATCAGCAATAATAACGTCTGCGACACAACAAAGAATAAAAGCGTGTATTTGTTTAAATTGGTGTCAATGATGGATGCTTTGACATTCAGCTGCATATGTTTGCACATAAACTGCATATATTTGCACATAAACTGCATATGTTTGCACATACGCACATAAGATGCACATGCTGTCTGTAGTCTGGTCCTTTTTGAAGTTATTGTGTCATTTCAAGTCCAAACTAAAGAGAAACATGGACTGTTCTGCTGCTTACACACTGCATGCTACATTTGTCAGATGGTTATTAAAAAGGATTCCAATGGGTCGCTCATTCTGCTCTGTTATTGTGTAGATGACTAAGTGGGCAGTTGTTTGCTTTTCAGCCTTATGAACTTCTGAAAGCAGGGCTGTGCTGCTGTGATTCTGTTCTGGAGTCTTTTTGCCTCCTGGTGGTCAAATATCATGTTATGTACTTTTTTTTATTCTTTATTTTTTTTATTAAGAGTAAGACGATAATTAATTTACTCTCCTTAGCTTCTAGGCTGCTTTTCCTTCCTTTATAATGTGTGTGGATTTACATGACACTGTGGATTAGCAGACACGTGCCCTATAACAAATCCCACTGAATCCGGTCAAGTGCATGAAATGTTGATAACACTTATTATTTTAACGCGAGGTGTTGACTGTGATGTTTCCTTAGGTCCAGCTAAAAAAAATGTGAGCGTTAGAAAATCTCCTCTGGCGAGTGTCCTTGTGAACTCTGCTCCACAAATGGAGCAGCCATGGAAAAAGAGTTATATTTAGAAAGTGTGGGTGATGCCGGTAGCTCCGGTGCCAGCAAGAGTTGCATTTGTGTCTTAAAGCCACCCCGCTACCAATGAATGATTAACTCCCACAGACCCGGCGCAGCACCTAAGGAAAACACAAGAGACGCGCTCGTAAACAACGCCGCCGCCTGCTTCATCGCTCCATTTGTTCTCCGAGCTAACCGCCGCTCGCGCATCGGGGACGATTCTCATCCGCCATAAAGGGGGCTTCAAAACACGACTCTGGTGGGGGCCTCTCTGTGTCAGGAGGCCTAATTACACCTACCAAGACTCGTCTCCTTAGATTAATGAATCTTTCCCCTGCCCACTGCAGCCGGGGCCTTCGTGCTCTGTATGTTGCCAGGGAGTTCACCGTTTTCCTCTGACCCTTTCTCTGTAGTTACAGGCTAATGGAGCTGTAAGCTATCATCGCTAAGGTACGCCGGGCGCTGCGTCGTTCATCACAGGCCAACGGGCGGATTCCTTAACGGCCTTCTAACTCTAGTGGACCCTGTGGGATTCAGCCTGCTTACAGAAACCCCTCGTTGTTGAGCACTTAATGCAGTCTCGTCGTCTATTTTGCAAGATTAAGTAGTGAACGAGAGGCTCGGGCACTAAGTCAGCCCGTGTTGTTGCAGTCCAAGTTGTGCTGCCACTTTGGGTTCAAATAACCAGTCATCATCCTTCTTCTTCCTACTTTGGACAACGGCTATCTCTCCGTCTTTAAATAACTCTGGTATCGTCAAGTGGGCTTAACCAGTGTCTTTGTGAGTGAAAGAAATGGCTCTATATAAGGGAAGAGGAGTAAAGGGGGAAAGCCTGGAGGGAGGGAGGGAGGTGAGTGCAGGTGAAGCTGAGTTTGTCTCCACCATTTCAGCCACATGGTCATTTTCTAAACTCTTTGTATTGTCCTTTCTGATGTCATTCGATCTCATCAACCCTAAGTGCTGATTGATTTAGTTTTTTTTTTCTCTCCGAAGGCTGTTGCCATGACATCTCAAGGCAGCCTTTTCCTAGAAGGCACTCTAACCTTATTTCCACTAAAAGACACAGCAAGCTTTCTTTTGGCTATAAGGCAGAAATACTTTCTTACCCATGCTGGCAGCGTTATGTGTTTTGTTTTTTAAAAAAGAGAGAGAAAAAGCGAGGGTGTTAGAGGTGGTCAGATAAAACATGACACTGCGCTTTGAGGTGGAGTGTGAAAAATGAAAGTAAAAAAAAAAGGCAGGAAACATGAATGCCAGGCCAAAGCTTTGTTAAAACAATGATAACACTTGAAATGTGTTGCTGCGCCTGGTGAGTGTTTCATCTTCAAAAAGACAGAGAGGGGCGAAAAACATACTGTAAGGCAGGAGGGGAGACAAGGGCGATATCGAGCGGGGTCGACCTGCCTCACACTCATCTTCAGTGCTTCTCCAGGACCATCCTGCTTACTTTCTACAAGTATTAGTGATCTAACACTATCACTTCATTACTTCAGCGTTGAGCTTATTCTAGGGCATCCAGAAGGCCTGTGTATTGGCAAGACTCCGGTGATACGATGCGTATCATGACACAAACATGACATAGCAATATCTATATTTCCTTACCCCCCCCCCCCCCCCCCCCCCCAGCTCCCAGTGTGGTTGGAGCACTGAGCTCTGCTATGCACCAAAAAAACTCCAACACCCGAGGCCTTTTGTTACACACACACACACACACACACACACACACACACACACACACACACACACACACACACACACACACACACACACACACACACACACACACACTCCGATAGCTCCGATTCTTTTCGGACATAAGGTTGTACGAGGTGATAACAGCTCGGGCTGTGGATCGTTTGTCGGAGATTTAATGACAGTGCGGCTGCGTGTCGGCTAGAAGCGAACAGCTGCGAGTGTGATAAGGTTGAGGTTAAAGTTGATGTGGCAAAGTCAAAAGTACATATGTGTGCACATAATCATCGGACTTCGTAGGCATTACCTATGAGCACTAGTGCATGCAGAAACAAGTGCGTTCATGCGATTGGAATAAAAACAACTTTGTCAAATAAATAAGAAGTTCAAATGAAGTAGACTGTGTTTGTGTATGCGACACACAATCATTTTCAGTAAGCAGTTATTTGAATGTGGACCTGCTGATTGACACAGTCATTGAATAGGACTCACATTGTTTTCCCCTTCCAGTTATCAAGTGATTGACTGATCCTTGTAGATCAGGGAGTTGCCATGCTAAAATAGACCACTCTAATCAGATCGGTAATACCTCGCTGCAGGCCGGCCACGGTTTTTGAAATTCCCCACTGCCTGCCATTCCCCTCCGAAGGGATGAGAGTACCCAGACCCGTGCCTGGTGGAAAATTGCATCTCGCATCCTTGGACGAGTCAAAAACATTGTGTATACCTTTTATGCTAAGCGAGGCAAAAATGCAAAACAAGTGAGGATGAAAGTGCAGAGTGAAGAAGAAGAAGAAAAAAAAAATTGGTTGAAAGCGGCAGGGGGGGCCATGCAGCCGGAAGCTCTCTGACACGATGCTGCTGTGTATTAAGAGATATTTATGCAAAGCTGAAGAGGTGATGGATAACAACAGCATCGCCAAGGCTCTCCCTTTGTTTTCAGGGTGAGTAAGTGTTCCATTGAAGCTGGTCAGCCCCCCCGTGTATGAAGTAAATGCACATGCATGCTCATGCAAACAGTGACCATACGCGCGTGTGCATGTGCACGCGCATGCGTTTCTGCATTCTCCTTTTGAGTACGCAATATTTGCCAGGCAACGTGTGCCCTTTTAGTTCATGTGTTTGTGTGCACTAAGGAGGACTGAAGACTGACAGGGTCTCGAGGGGCAGGCCTGACATCTCTGACCTGGATACATATTATTACACATCAGTGATGAGTGATGGAGCCCGAGTGAAATGTGACCAGGTCTGTGTTCCCGCTTGTTTACAGTTAATAAATACTCTCCACCGTGAAGTTAGAAACCAGGCCAGGAGACGGTATAATCCGCTCTGGAGGGAATGGAGGAATACTCGTTGACGTCCAGCATAAGTATCTGTACGGCTGCTGTTGGCACTGTGTCCGTGTACTGTAGCAGTAGCACGTGTGTGGTAGTACTTTTTACCCCACACTTTTTTAAACACACGAACGCCCGGGCCACACCACCTGCGTAAGCTGCGTGTCGTTCACAGCATGTCAAAGCTGTAACACTCCTTACTTCCGTTTTCAAAATAAAAGCCCCTCTAGCGGTTTTTTTGTTATGTGGACAGAATCATGGATGTGTTAAGATAACATACAGCGTTCGAGGCGCATGAAGCCAAATGGCGCGACTGCCGACGGATAAAATGACTATGGGCCCATAGAGTGAACTAGCATTTCCTTTAACCCCGCCTCCCAGACGGGGCTCAAAAGTAACAATGTGTTTGGTATTATTAGTGCATTTGACTACTTTTAGGACTGGTCAAGTGTTTGTACTGGGAAGTTGATTTACCTAAAAAAATTCTCATATATTTTCTTTGAATTTTCGATTCAGAGAAACGGTAATATATGTGAAAAAGGTACTGTTGAATACACCTCGGCAAAGTAAGCGCTCTTCTTTTTCTCGAGCGTGACAGGAAAATCGAATGAACAAATTTAGGAAAAATACGGAAATTTGTTCTTGTACAGCTTCCTCTCGACGTGTCCTCAAAATGACTGCTCGAGTCTCTGCTTCCCTCACACACCGTCGAGGGGTATTGTCTTTTTCTTGCTGTTAGAGCTGCAGGTGTGTTCGGTTGCCAACTCCAAGTATGACCTCATTAATTACATCTGTCAGTGATTCCCTGCAGAGTGTCTCCTGCTCTTCACATGCTGCCACTCAGCCAGCCGAACCAGTCAGCCAGTCAGTCAGGAAATTCTCTGCTCCGGGTTAGACAACCTGCCGGGCTTTCTGCTCGCAACGCTGGCAGGTGGGATTGGTGAGAGGGAGCGAAATAGGAAGAAGAGGAAACATTAAGGATTAAAGGGGGGGGGGGAGACAGTGAGTGAAACAGATGAACACATTCATGCACACTCACTTCCTGTTTGATTTCATAAAAAATGCAGGGCGGACACCTCTTCGGAAAGCGCGGCCGGAAAGAATTTGATCTTTATTTAAATCCTTAAATTATAGTTGATTAAAAATTCATGGAGAGCCGTTTATATGAAAGCCGGCTGCTGTGCAGGCTGCCCTGTGATGTCTAATTGGTCTGGAGGTTGCCAGCCCTTTGAACAAGTCGGGACGGAGAATCGTGGCCGCCTGTCTGCTCGGAATGAGGATGTGAGTGTTTACCACCCACCCACCCTTCATCCCCCCCCCCCCCCCCCCCCCGTCTCTCTGGCCTGCCTTTGTGCACTGTAAGTGGCCGTTAGCAGCACAGAGGGCCTGCATGAGACGGATGAATGCTGTATCTCATGTGTACTTTTGATATAAGTACTCTGTTCTTAAATGAGAGCTACTCCTGCTTTGGCTTTGGGTGCTCGGGGTGCGTGGTTTCCAGTGTTAGTAGAGACAGTAGATTTCCATACTGGAAGCTGTCTTTTTACATTTTTTTATTATTGTTGTTTTTTCGGCTGTCTGTCTTATTGCAGTAGTCTCTCTGGAGTTTTTAGGAAGGGTTTTGGGAGAGCTCCACCGCTGGAGGTCCACTGCAGCGTAGCTCACACCGAGTACTCGCGGAAGCCCCGTCTTCATCCCCCCCCTTCCCTCCTCATTCCCGCAGCACATGCAAGCACACATATGTGCACACACATGTGCACACACATTTGCACACACATGCGCGCGCAGACACACCAGCTCAATGGCGGGGCCCTCCCGCTGCCCCAAAGCATGGAATACCACATTCGTTTGTTTACACCTTTCTTCCCCTGAACTCTATTAACATTTATATTGCAGCTGAAGGTGTTGGAAGTCCCTCCTGCAATGGTGGCGAGGGGGGGGGTGCTCAGCTTAGATGAGAATGAGCTTTCAGTCGAGCCTTCCTAGGCCCAGACTTGTGTGTTTATACCTACATTATCCAGCTATTCCCCAACTGCCTCTTTGCCATCTTGGTAGTTTTTTCCCGCTTCATATCACCATTTGCTCCAGCTCGCCTATTATGTGACTCTTTAAGCTTTTATCTCTCTCAAAGGTAAATTGATTGCTTGGGAAATGGTTGGAAATGCTTCCGGATTGGACGGCCTGATTGAGCATTAGCATGTGAATGGAAGAGAGACAGCTCACGTGTCAGAGGAGGAGGAAGTGTTATGGGAAACATCCGCTTCGGCATCTGCGTTTCAGATGTTTCTCGCACAGAAAATGTAACACATTTCACCGCTGATCGGTGGGGGGGGGGGGGCATCCCAAAGGCAGACGCTTCCAAATTCACAGCCCTCCACTGTTCGAGCAGGATCTGGCACCACGAGCCCGACTGTCATTTTGACAGGCTCCGCCTTCCTCGGGCTCCACGAAAAACAGAATAAAACGCTCCGACGACAATTTCATACGCTGTTAAACAAAGAAATGACAAATAAATGAGCTGGGCGCGGCGCATGCGCACGTCGACACGGCTTTCTGTGTAAACCCTCCCAGCCAGAGGACCCAGACAAACCGATAAATCTTGTCACACGTGGCTGATGCCTGTCATGTCGATTTTCCCCGCACGCTAGACCTGCATCAATTAGGCCCCGATACTGCAGGTTATAGATCTGTATCTTTCTATATCTGTCCCCGGGACCCGCAGGCCAGGCCTACAGCAGGGACACATCGCTCTGTTAGATGGTTAGACGGGGGGGGGGGGGGGGGGGGCATCAAACCTATTATTCTACAATTCTTTTTTTTCCTTTTGTATATCCTCTGGCTGCTGTGTAAAGGATGTTTACCTTATGTGCACAACCCAGATGTGCCCACAAATGGCAGGAATTGGCCGAGGAGTGTCTCTAGATGTATAAGGTGACGAGTTGAATTTAGTCTGACTTGCATTGGGCACCTTTATATGAGTGCACTTTAAACGGTCACAAAAATAGGGTACATTTTCTGGAGCCCATGTCTTCCAAATGTAAAAATCTTATTGTCTAAAGGGAAATAGCTTTTCTGGTGGTTTTAAATGTAGAAATCAAAGCAGATTGTGATGGATTACGACATTAGGAAAGCGGTCTTCTTTGTCTTTTATCTGCAACAGTCCATTCCTTCTCACTATATATTTTTAGCCGATGTGCTAAGATGGAAGCCGAGTATGAAGTTAATGCCACTGGTCTTGTGCGCTTCACAACACCATTAACAAAAAACGGAGCCCCGGGGGGGGGGGGGGAATGATGTGGGCCTGGGATTGCATCTATTAACGCACAGTGTAGCGCACATACATCTGCCTGGCCTGTGCACTTGGAGCATGTATGCTTGGATACTTACTGAAATGTGCCGGCGGCCCAACTGTGCTGCGTGCTGTGGAATGTATGATTTGTAAAAAGAATAAAATAACAATAAAATAAAATCAACATATCATAATTTCAGAATGAGTAAGATGAATTCCAGATTGTGATGGGGAGCCTGCAGCCTGACGCTGTTTCATGTCATTTACTTGATGTTCCGGAGAGCTTCTTTTATAGCAGCTGGTCTCTCGTACACGTCTGTGTTGAACGGGTGACTTCACTTCTTCCATGTCCACTCTCAGCCTGAGACACCGTGTGCAGTGCATGCATACATAGATCCATCCATACATGCACACATATATGAATTAATAAATACAGTCTGTGTCTTCTGTGTCATATAGGAGAGATTTCTGACAAAAACTCTTCCCAAAATCACGACTAATGCATTGCAGTCACACTTTCTTTTTCTGCTTTCCATTTTTATCTCTTTTGTGTTATTTTTTTTGACTCTCTCCTCCACCAGCTGTCCCCGCATCCTCAAAGTTCACGTTGGGTAGGGTTTTGTGCTGTCAGGCAACTCCTGGTTTGTTCTGCTCTTTAGTTCCCTGGGCTGAAACGAACGAACGAACGAACGAACACGCACACACGCACACACACACACACACACACACACACACACACACACACACACACACACACACACACACACACACAGTGAAGCATGCGCGGGGAAACGCATGTTTGAGAGGCCTTTTGTGCTTTCTCTTGACGCTGTGCCGCTGCAACATATTACTGATGACTCACCACAGCCGACAGCAAAGTGTCGCTTTTCCTTCGATTTGCTAATTTGCATCGGTTCCCCTTTCCCAGCGTGATTCTGGGTATCAGTGCCCACAAGCTGAATGTCAGTGCCTCTTCTCAGCATACAAATATTCCCCTGATATAGCATGTCATGTGTACTCCTGGACATCTCTAGCATTTGATAATACCCGTGATATTTCACTGTTAACATTTCAAAGTGCGTTTTCTTTGATCAAATAGCACCACGCGTATGCCAGATATGTCCCTCCGCATCACAAACGGCCCCATCTTTGTACCACAGCGACTCTGTGAAAAATGATTCAAGCTCAAAACTATGAATTTTGACATTAATAATGTTTTTTTTGTTCTATTGCACCTTGAATTAAAAACTGATTAAACTGTTAAGTGCGTATAAACGCGGTGTCCCAAAATGTCCCGTCCCCGTGGCGGCGGCGGCACTAGGCCCGAGCTGCAGAGGTGATCTGCCGCGGCCTCGTCTAATCTGATTTGCATGCCAGAGAGAATTATGTAATTGGCATTTATGCAGAACAAAGGAGGATCAGCTCATGGAAAAAGAAAGGGTTTTTCATCTAGAACCGTGTGTCTAAGCCTGTTTTCTGCAGCTCTGCGCTGCCTACGGTCGGCTACCGCGCAGACACACGAGAAGCGACACATCGTGTCGGGGGCCGCTTTGCGCGCACGCGTCTCAGCGTGTGTTGTGGTAGCGCGTGATTAGCTGGCACCTGTCTGTCCCGCGACGAGGGGGGGGGGGGGATGCACTGGAAGCCCACCAGATCTTTTCCATATACACGCCACCTTGAATTTGACGAAGCTTTTAACCCTCCTGTAATTGTTGTGTACCGGGCTCGAGACTCGGCGCCGCGGATAGGCTTAAGCTGAACAACATGCGAGATGGCTGGAACAGTACGTTAAGGCGCTGAGACATGCTGTCGATATGATTAACTTGCTCTCTTGCATTACATTCAGCATCTTATTGCCGTTTTTTTTTTTTTTTTACACGACACACATTAAAGCCCACGGCAAACAAAACGTCTCCCAGGCCTCAGAATGAACTCTGAACTGTGTTATTTTTGACATCTTCTCCTGTAAATGAGCCCAACCTTAGTTTAGAGCAAACTGACAATTATTGTTAGCTCCAGGTCTGTCTATCTAATCTGATTAAAGAACGACAAGAAAGAATTCCCCTGACTTCTTCTTCTTCTTCTTCTTCTTCTGGGCCCGGGTTTATATCAGAGTGCGGCTGCCCCGCGTGTGTCTCGGGATCAGAAAAGTCTGATTACCTTATAAGTCGCAACGCACCTGCTCCAGAGAGCCCTGCCTTCAGAAACAAGAGTGCATTAAAGGGGCCCTGTGGAGTTTCCTCGTAAACAAACACAAGTTATGTTTGCGTTCATGCGTCCCTGTGCGGGGACCCACTTATAGAGGAGCAGCTCCATAGCGCTGCTAGAGGTCTGAAACTCTGCGGGGAACCCTTTAAGAAAGCTTTTGTTTCATTTTGAGACAATTTCCATGAACTATAAAACTTGACATGACTTTTGGTCATAAGTCAGGACACAGCAAGCGAGTTGAGGCTTCAAGAAATCTGTGAAATTGATAGAAATGGCAGCAATTTCATTTTCTTTTAAAACTTGTTTCTGTGCATGTTTTAACTTATGGGAACAGTTTACGAGTCATTTTTTAAACATAATTGAGTTTTTCAGCTGACACATCAGTTTATACAACAATAATTTATGAATATATTTACATGTATTATTATTGTATATCATTGTTGTATATATTTGAATTGATATATATGCCACTGACATTAAGTACAGAACCGTTCAGCCTGGGTGAGAATGGGTTAACGATGGCATACGTCTCCTGCCACTGGTACCTGACAGTAATGTAATAAGCCGTGATGAATTTCACATTTATTATCACATTTCTTATGCACAAGGAAATGAAATTCATGAAATAGACTCCTTTGGAAGTGAAATGCTGTAAATGAGCCAGTTCCAAGTTATAAAAGAGACAAGCTTATTTTTTAAAGATGATAATCAGTTACTTTCCTTCCCAGCAGCACTGCACACGATCTGAAGTTTTTATGTTTTTTTTTAATGCAAACAATGTATGATTATGGCTAATCATACATGAAGTGACTGATTCATTTGAGTCTAAAAACACTGACTGGCATTCCTCAGAACTGTGTGTGTGTGTGTGTGTGTGTGTGTGTGTGTGGCTAACTGTGCTGAGTAACACCTGGAACTCCCCACCCTAAATCTGGAACATGGCCCGGGGCCAGATGTCCTGCAGTGAGCGTGAGACTCGTGCAATGGACCCTAATCTCGACACTCTCGCCCAGCGCCTCCTATTTCTCACGCTCCGAATCTGTTGACGTTGCTGCTTTTGTGGGCGAGCGGCGGGTCGAGTCAGACGGCCCAGAGTTTCACCTGACGGAGAGCGAGCTGTCAGACGCAGAACGGACCGTTGTTATTAGTCCGCCCGGGTGCTCCGGTCGCTGTGTTGTGTTTCAATCACGTGCGTTTATGTAAATGCATTGCACTGCACAGCTGAGAGAGGGAGAGGGAGTCAAAAGAAGCAGTGTATTCAGAAACAGTGGAATCTTTGGAAGTAGTGCAGTTGCACTGGCTCCAGTTTTATAAAGGTCAAAATATTTGCAGGACAAAAAAAAGGTCAAATTTCTTCTCACTGAGCTGGAGATGCAAAGGTAGCGAAAGAGCAAAAGATCAGCGGGACGCTGTGCGAGCGCTCTGATAAGCTTTTATGACCCTGTAAAATTGGGGCTTTATTCTCAATTTGTTTAAATATTACTGGATCGCAGGTCTGTAGGCAAACAAACTGCACTGTTGCTGCTAACATTTAACTGAAACACGGTCTTGTTTTATTTTGTCAAATTTAAAAACTACCAGTTCATTCGAGTTTCACCCCGACGACTGTCGTTCTATTTGCATATGACTCTGAATGATGTTGATTACAATAGCCTGGTGTTCATGATAATCGTTGCTGCTTAATTTCTTTTCAAATGTCAGTGTGAACTTCTTTTTTTTCTAAATTCTCACACAGAAAAGCAGGTTTTCTTTTTCATGTGAATGAAACAGCCTTTTTACTTGACGTGTGTCAGTAGTTGGATTATGTGCTTGAATATTTTATCACAAAGTCACTACACCTTTTCAAAGCTCTGTTTTTAATATTTAGAAATTAGACTCCTGGTTATGTGAGAGTTTTTTTTAATGCAGGGCTCCTGTTAAGCCGAGGTTTTATCGTGTGAAAAGGGAACTCAAAGAAAACACTGTGACCATGGACAGAAAAATGAGGTCGTCAGGATGTCAGTGTCACTCTGTGTCTGTCGGATGTGTGGGAGCTAATATGCTAGCCAGAACAAATAGATATGCTCAAGGATCATTAGATTGGTGTCTCCAGCAAAAATTGCTTGTTAAACTTGCTGGAAAATGTTTTAATTAAACAATGGAATGGGAACATTAATGCGTCATTTGCGGCTACAAGTGTAGTGCGCGTGGCCACGAGAGTTCCAGTTTAATTATATGCTACCAGTATCGTTTCATCACTCGCAGTATTTGCACTGTTATTGAACATTCTCTCTGTCTTTCGTTCGGCGCGTCATAATTTGCCAGTGAATGTGTATTTCGACCGGTTTTAATATCTTCAGTATCTTAGTATCAAAATCAACCCCCCCCCCCCCCCTCGTCCTCTCAGTGCAGGCTCTTGCTGAAGTGTGTTTCTCAGGTCAGAAGCGGGTGGGCGGCCCGGCTGCGCGGCGATCAACCGGTGTTGATCCGCTGCCGCTCTTTTTAAATTGCCGAGCTGTCAGCGGGAGCCAAGTGAGGCAGTTTGTTCTGCTCACCACTCGATGGACCCGTTTCATTGGCACCTCGCTGGAGGTCAGCAGTAAATGACGGCCGGAGCTGTGGGGGCCTGGCCCACTGCCTGGCTTTAGCTGGAGAGTGAATTACACTGTAGGTGGGGCAGGTGAGGCCCGGCCCAGGCTGGGGGGAGGGGGGGGGGGGGCTCAGATTGTGGCCCAGCAGCATGTTAAGGGCGTGTGTGCAGAGATCCATTTGCGCCATAGTGTCTCACAGCTTCATTTATATGCCTGATGTGTAAAAGCTGCTTGGGAAACCCAGCAACCACCCCTCCCCCACCCCACGGATTCTCCAACCAATAGCTATTCTGTAGGGCACCTCACTTGAGTGATGGAGTTGGAAGAAGACGTATCATTGAAGGGTTAGGACTAGAGCTCATCAAAGAAAACAGCCTGGTCAGTGTGACGTGCCACTTTAAAGTGGCTGAATATTTTAAGAGAGCCGCCGCTTCCTCAGAGGAAATGAAACACAGACAAAGAGTGGAGAGCAGGAGGTTTTTGTTTGTGTTCCCCGCCGCCGCTCGGGGGGCCAGAGACGGAAGATGCGGAGTAGATTGTTCGGGAGCGAAGGCAGTCGGGGCCTCTTGTTCGCTGCAGCTGAGGCCTCCGCTAGCCACAAGCAATTTTATATCATTCCAGAGATGAGGGAGCAAAAAAACATCTTCCACCCTCACAAAGTGAGACTTCTCCTCCTGTCAGCTTTCCCGAGTCTCCTCCTCGTCTGCGTTCCTTCCCGATCACGTCCACACAACACTACCTTGGGCGCGTCAGAGTGCAAACGCTCCCCCGTTTACACGACATCTAGTCGGGATCATTGTGCGTTTGCGCTACCGCGCGTTGCCTGCCATTAAATGATTGCGTTGTGGGGCGAGTGGCTGCGTGTCCAAGGTAACTGGACGCTGGCTGGTCCGGGATTGCCGGCGAGCTCTCCGCGCCGTGGAGAATGACTTAGTTGAGCCCCGCTGCTGAGCCCTTCTGAGCATGCTTAAGAGCTGAGAATTATTCCACTCATTTCTAGGTTCCTGTGAAGCATGACAAAAAAACTGGAGTGCTTCACGCTCGCCCAATTCCCCTCCTGAGAGGAGCTGAGAGGCTCGGGGTTTAGAAGTCGTTCAGCAAACACTCGACATGATGAACATTAATTACATCAATTAAGTGGACCACAACCATTGTTTGGGCGACTAAAAACACGGTCAGAAAATGCACAACAATGAAGAAATACGGTCCTGGATTGCTGTGTTAGGTTTAAGGTAGCTAATAGTAAAAATGAAAGATCTCCTGTTTTTATGAGGTTTATATGTACAAAGGTTCGGTCTCAGTGATATCATGGGTATCACTTTGTGATGACGACGATGCTGTCATTATCTCCACCAGGAGATTATGTACGCGGTCGGCTTTGTGCGTGCATGTGTGTACATCTCTGTGTCCGTCTGTCTGTCTACGGCTAAGCTTGCATACCGCTGGTTGTATCAGCCAAAAATGTTTGGTGCTCATTTATGACTGTGTACTCAAGGACCTCTTGTGGTTGCGTTGATTCACACTTGAAATAAAATAAATCCTCCAGAAAGTGGAACTTTCCAGATCTATAAAATGGGCATAATAAATATAGAAACATTGCATAAAAAGAACCGCATGAGATTCGGCGTACTGAATACAAACAGATAGCCCAAATGCCTGACAGATTTAAAAAAAAAGAAAAAGTGAAATAATAAACGGAAACGACCGACTGTGATTGCCTATTAAAATGTGACAGATGAAAGTCACCCTCAGCCACAGCAGCTCGCTGCTTTGCGAAACACAAAGTGCAAAGGGGATCCCGACCGACCCCCTCCTCCAGGGGAAGACAACTGACATCGTTGTCCCGGAGGTGAGCAGAGAAACGTGCAACAACCGCTAACGGCAAGTCGGATTCACGCTGCTGATGATACCGGCATGCCTGATGACCTTGGTAGCCGGGCATAATGATGCGCACTTACAGTTTATTTTGGGAACACAATGAACCGCATAATTAACTTTGTAGTAGAATGAATTGTGTTTCCATCATCTTGGCAGTTGCCTGGAGTTTGTTTTACTTATAAATGATTAACAAGGTTGCATTCAGTTAGTCATATGTGGCTGCATTTATATTTAGACAACAATGCTTGCCGACTGGCAGTGTGAGTAAAAGTCTGCTTAGAACTCATTTACATGGTTTGCATAATTAATTAGGGCTGCGACTGTGCGATTATTATTTTTTCATCATGCGATTGATCTGCCGGTTATTCTCGCAACTAATCGATTCATCAATCAATCAATTAATCACTTTGTCTCCAAAAATGATGGAGGATTGTGAAAAATGCCCCCTCGTAATCTCTCCAGAGCCCAAGGTGACATTCACATAGCTTGTTGCGTGTGACGGAGAGATTCAGTTCATAAGTCTGTAAAACAGAGAAGAGCTTTTAACGCGCCGGGACCAGCACATGTTGCATTTCAGCTGGAAAAGTGACCGATATTCAAAATCTGTACCGATTCGTTTCCAATCAACTACTAGAATTTATCACTTTTCCCTCAAATAACCCCGCACGCAAGGCTGAACCCTTTATTCAGATTATTTGGGGAGTCTGGTGGTTTAGGGTTAGGCTGTTGCTCTCATGGCGAGAAAGATTTACTCGTAAAACTCTCGAGGAATCCAGAGGCCAGAACGTCGCTGTCGTACTGTACCAATGTTAGATGGACGTGGGATTTAATCAACTGAAAGGGAAGGACTTCAGTAGCTGCTGTGTTCGTTGCTGCTCTGTTTGTTCAGAACTACTGAAGATATACTGCACATCGGAGAGGCGAGAGGATTAAAGAGGTAAATTGGGTTGGACAGTGGAGATGTCAGGGTTACCTGCAGCTGTGTGTGTGTGTGTTTTATAGGAGAAACCTCCTTTTTATGTGGCCTTACCTCCTCCTGTTCACCTCCTCCTTTTGTTATCATGTCACTATCATGACCACGTTTCCAGAGACGATGGTTCCATGATGATTCGCGGCATATGAGAGAGAGAGAGAGAGAGAGGAGAGAGAGAGAGAGAGAGAGAGAGAGAGAGAGAGAGAGAGAGAGAGAGAGAGAGAGAGAGAGAGAGAGAGAGAGAGAGAGAGAGAGAGAGAGAGAGAGAGAGAGAGAGAGAGAGAGAGAGAGAGAGAGAGAGAGGTGTGTGCATAGTTGGAGGGCCTGTCACAAAAAGCCATTATTGTAATTGGAAGTTAAAATCCCATTTGTTCTCCCCCTCCAGTACTGCAAGAGAACATCAACTTCTTGAAAAGGCTGCCACTCAAACACAGCCGAGGCAGAGAGATTATTTACCACGGAGAGAGAGAAAAAATGTTTCCGTTCCACTGTGGCCATTTGCTCGTTGGCGGCGTTTCCCAATTACGCTCTGTTGTTCAGTGTCAAATGCTGCTTTATGATAATGAGCGTCCAATTTGTAGATTTTCACATTTGGCTCTCGTGAATGAAAACAATCGATGGTGCTGAGGGTGTTTTTCTCAAAGGGCTCTAATCCAGGGGTCTGTGGAGGGAAAAATCTCCTCACGATGAAAGGCCAGCACACGTGGACTGATAGCTTTACAGTCACACGGCGCTAAAAAACGTTACCGAAACTGGTTTACCGTCAAGAAGGATTTAAATCCTGCTGTTGCAATTACAGTTATACAATAGTGTACATTAATCTCATGAAATAATACACTATTCGCCCCACTTTGGAAAAACTCTTCCCGATCACAGTAAACACGTCTGTTCTGGATCCTAACCTAACAGGAAGAGAAAACACTTTTCTATATCCCGCCCACATATTCGTTCGCGACTCCTCCCCTTCCGTCTATCTCAATTTTTAATAACTTCTCTATGCACTTCAGTAAACGCCTATCTCCACATCTCTCTCTCCCTGAGCAGCTAACACATTCAAATTCTGTCAGTTATGGCTTAATTCCTTCTATGATAATCCTTCAGTATAAAAGCTAAACTTCTGCAACTTGGCAGAAGTTTCATGTCTTATTAGCTACTAATCCTACAACACTTTATGTTTATCTTAATTATGCATTCCCAATACACTTATGATTATGACTAATTATGAATTCTTAATTATGAATTATTAAACACTTTTATTTTATCTACTAAACACAACGTTTTTTGCTCAAATTTCTTACAGGTCTCAAACTCATTTTCACTCCGGGCCACATCAGCATCATGGTCGCCCACAAAGAGCCGGTTGTAAATGTAACTACTCGTAACATATTGTTAAATAACTCTCTGCATTCACAGTTTAAAGTAGTTTTCAATGTACTCACAATACATTTCCATGTTAAATGTACAGTAACCAGTCAAAGAGCTGCTTCTAACTGTTTAAGTATCTCATAATTTGACTTTCTATTTCATAATTTTGACTTTCAATCTCATAATTTTGACTTTCAATCTCATAATTTTAACTTTCAATCTCATAATTTTGACTTTCAATCTCATCCTTTTGACTTCCTATCTCATCTTTTTGACTTTCTATCTCATAACTTCGACTATGGGGATATTTTTATTATTATTAGTCTAACGTTAAAAAAAAAAACTTTTTTTTTAACCTTTTTTTTTTTGCTGGCGGATTCGCGGGCCACATAAAATGACGTGGCGGGCCACGGGCCGGGAGTTTGAGACCCCTGCTCTAATCCAATGCGCTGACGCTGGATACGTGTGAGGCACTCTGTAAATCTATCTAAGTTAGGGCCAGGCCTGCTCCGCTAGAAACCAACGACGGACTGTACTCCAGGCACCGGGCTAAATGAGCTGGACGTCTGTTTGATGGAGGCGTACGTAACGCAACACGGCGGTGAAGGTTCAGAGACGGAGAGAGGGCAGCAGAGACCCGAAGTAGACCGGGAGGAGAACTCAGCCCGATCCCAAATATAGCCGTTAGAAGCGACCGCAGGGTCCTGACTGTGTGCCACGCTGGACTCGAGGGAGGATCAAACGATATTAAGTGAGTTAATCATTGCTCGAGAACCGCTCAGCCCTCTGCAGAGGGTTATGAAGGTCAGCAGGATTAGCTCATCGAGGCCCTTTTCCCCCCATGTTAGGTCCATATAATTGCACATTTGATAAACAAGTAAAAGATGAGATGGAGGTTCGCTTCACACTAAACTGATGTCATTTTGGCCTATTGGCGTCCTTGTTGACTTGCTTGCGAGCAGTCTTCTTCTTCTTCTTCACTTTGCTTACGCCTCCTATCACCTCATAGTCACTAACGGTCGATCAGCGGAGTAGTGCTCCACAGCGATGCTAGTGGTCAAAAACTCCCCAGGGTGCCTTTTAATACGAAAACGTTACCTTTAAGAAACGGTTGAACTGTGATATTCATTCCACAAAGGGACAAAATGAACTTTTTCTCTTTCTGTGACGTTAAACCGGAATACAGCGAAGATGATTTTTTTTCCCCCTCTACAACAACTCCCTAAAAATGTCCCACTTGCGTAGGCCGTGTTATTAAAGAGTATTATGGATTCCAACTATTTCTGTTTTTGTTTTTCAAAGCACGACTGGCTCGCGTCAAAAAAAAAAGAAAAGAAAGAAAAGAAATGCCTTTCGGTGTTGTGCATGCTAAAGAGACGGGGAGGCGTGCTGTGTCTCGTAACCCTGGAGTGAATTTTCGATATCCAGTCATGTTCGCAATATATTGTCTCGGAAATGTGTTAAATGTTCACAACGTGCTTGCTCGAACGCCCGAGATCTGGCCACAAGCAAGCATCTAATTAGCATAATATTCATATATCTCCCCCCCCCCCCCCCAAAAGAAATAAAAAGCTCCTAAGAGCACTTCTGGCGTTGTCCATTCCTCTTATTTGCCTCTTATAGCTGTAGCGTTTGCTTAATGCCCGGCCTGCGCCGAGCGATCGCACGCTGGGCTCATTGTGGATGCCGTGTGAATGTGCTGTTTGGGTACGGGCCCGTGCATCTCCAGGGCCCTATAATCAGCTCTAAGCTGCTTCTATCAATCTCCATAACTGTAGTGGGTTGAGAGAGGGAAGTGCAGCTCATCAGCCTATAACCGGCCCTCGTGTTCAGCCTGACTTACAGCGTGTGTGTGTGGGGGGGGCAGGCAAACGGTGTCCCCTCACACGCGTGTCTTTTTTAACTCTCGTCTCGGCCCGATTCCGCAGATGGCCGGCTCGGGGCCTGTGACTTTCACTGAATAGCTGTTAGTGTAGGTTAATGTAGGAGTGGTGGCCCTGCAGCGGTGGCAATCACAGCTCTGATCAGAGCCGGGCTTCAAAGACGTCTGTGCAAGTCGAAGCCAGGGCTGTCATTAGCTTCTGCCCTGCGCTTGACAGCCCCCCTCCCCCAACTCCCTCTTCCTGTCTCTCTCTCTCTCTCTCTCTCTCTCTCTCTCTCTCTCTCTCTCTCTCTGTCTGTCTCTCTTCTCCCTCTTTGTCTCTCCCTCCTATCGCTCTCGTTGTCTGTCCGTGTGCAAACGGCCACCGTAATCCCGGGTCTGTGTGCTTTGGCCCTGTCACTCCACATTTGCACTTAAGCATCTTTCCTTCCCTCATCTCCTTTGCCCTAATTGTATTGTGATAAGCAATTACTGATCTATTTATGCACACTAGAGCTGAGATTGGGCCACTTTTTAAAAGGGCATGGCGGGGAGAGGAGCCGGTCCAATGCCGGTGCCCCTCATCCCCAACTTGTAGCTGGACGGAGACGCCGCCGCTACCGCTAATCTCTCACCTTTCCCTCTTTCTCTCGCTGACGATCTAATCCCGCTTTAACATCTCGCGCTCTGCCCTTGTTTCGTTTTTTTCTGTCGTGTGCAGAACGCCCTCCAAAGCAAAAGTGATTGTGCTGTTGATTGTTGTTTATTGGTTGCCTTTTGTCTCTTTGTGAGTCAGCTCTACTGATGCAAATGAGCAGAGGCAGTGTTTACCTGGTCTGGCCATGTTTTCCGTGTGTGTGTGTGTGTGTGTGTGCGCATCGTGCCTGCACAGCGTCTAGGCCTTTGATCATACTACATTGCATTGACAGATGCGTTCTGGGGCTTTCTGGTTGCTCATGAACGAGGCCGCGGATGAGATCTGAACGCCTAATTATATCCCCTTGCTAGAGCGATAACAATTGTGGCTTATACAACAAAGTGCGATGGCTTTTTTTCTCTATCTGTCCTATTATTTTTAGGTATGAGAAATGACATCGACATCCCCTGTCTGCTCCCTCCCTGTCTGGGGCTCCGTGTTTACAGCTGTTTGTGAGGGGGGGGCACCATAAAGGCTTACGCCTCGTAATCATAGCTACTTGTGTGATCTCGGCGACCTGCCGGAGAACCAGCTCGGAGAATGGCGTGCACGAGGTGTGTTTTAGTGAGTGTCTGTGTGTGTGTGTTAATGAGGAATATGACAGAATCAAAAGGTCGGGAGGCTGAGGTGCGCTTTACTGGCGCTGTGCTCTTATTTATCTGCTATTTAAATAACGCTGATGTCGTAGGTAGTGTAGTTTATGGCGTCCTGTTGAATCATTTTACCAAAAGCAGCTTCTTTAATAGGTGACTGCTCAGGTATTTTTGATCTGCGATTGTTTAGCTCTGATTTTAATAACAATTTTAAAGATCTGAGTTGTTGATAAGTGCACATTTAGAAATAGTCTGCAACTTTCAGTTCTATTTGAAACCCCTCCCCCTCAAAAACCCCCCCAATATCACTAAATTTATGCTGCTACTTTACGACCAGGTTGTCCATCAACTCACCCACATGTCCGTTATTTAGTTTGCCGATCGTCCAACATTACAATTTCACATTAATCATGACTAATTAGTGTTTATAGACACTCATCCTGACTATAAAGGGGCCTTGGAGTGCTTTATAATCCAGTCATTGTCATCATCACTGTTAAGTTGGCCCGTGATTCTCCGAGGATTTGCGGCCTTTTATGGGAGCTAAACAGTGGAATTGTGCTCATTTAAAGGACCTTACTGCGCAAAAAAAGTGAAGCCAGGGATGAACAGTGAGCGAGAGAGAAACGCCACATGATGAAGTTACTTTACTGCAGCTCCAGTCCAGTGTGAAGCAGCCCGCAGCAGATACTTAATAAGTACACTGTTATTATTTTAATGTTTCTTTTAAAGTTTTACGATGAATATCCCACATTGATTTTTCTTCTTCTTCCCATAACTCATTCCATCAGTGACCTTTTATGCTGAGGGGATCACATCCAGCTATTTAACTGAATATTAGTTAAAAAGTCTTCCTCCTTGAGGGATGAATGTAGTCTTGCGGCTCTAAAAGTATCTTCTCTTTCGTCAATATGCCAAGTTCAGCAGCAGAAACCTTTGGTGCCCAGACGTGCGCACTGTATGCACATCCGGTGAAAAGAGGCGAAGACGTTGATCTGTAATCTAACCGTGAACATTTTCATCCTCTCGGCGCAAAAACGGTGTCCGCTTACGCCTACTGCTTCCCAGTAAAACCGGGAAGTCTCGCCATTGCCTTTCTGAACGGAAACGAAAAGACAACATACTAGAGCATCCGAGCCGGAGTGTCTGTGCAAAAAAAAACACTCAACATTTGCATAAATACGTTACACATTTTTTTTTCTCCTCACTTTCCGGCTGCTCCTCTCCTATTTTATGTTGTTTCACACTATATTCATCTCCTCTCATATCCCACTTGGTGGAGTTAATAACATTCACGCTTTGTCTGCGCTGCGTGCATGTTCAAAACACTAATAGCTTTTTGTAGGCGCAACGCTGAGGCTCTTTGAATTCTGTTTGCTGCCACAGGTAAAGTCCTAACATTTCCACAAACAATAATAACAATGTTGCACGCTGCAGTATTAGCTACAGGCTTATCTTTTTCAACTTCCTCTGCACTCGCTGTCATAGCACGCTTAAACCAGGAGCTCAATATTATGAAGGGGTTTGCAATGAAGGAGGTGCATTGTTTACGCTTAATGAGGAAAAGAGGAGACGTGACACACACACACACACACACACACACACACACACACACACAGAAAGATGCTAATCAGATAATAGATCAGAGTCATCAAAGTGAAGCAGTCTGTTCTTGAGTGACTTTGATAATTACCTGCCTGGCGTTGCCTCATAAGTACGTCCCAAGTTTGTTCTGTTGCTTTGTGAGTCGGAGGGAAGGAGGAGGAGGAAGGGGGGGGGGGAGGGAGCCAAACTGCCGGTTTGTGTTTTGTAAACAGTTCTGGTGCATTTTTATCTCTGTCTGTGAAGGTTCCCCCCCCAAAAACGTCACCTCCAAAAGTTACCGGGAAACTTGAAAAAAAGAGGTGAATAACATCTAATTATGTAAATAAAATGGATCTAAACGATGGTATCCAACACCAACATGAACATCAGACCAATGCATTGGACTGCACACAGCTTCAACTTAGCATCTTAATTAGCTGACAACATGTTGCGTGCACTGTGGCAGCCTTTCGCCATATTTGTCGGTGCTTTTGCCGCGCCACACACACCACCGTGTGGGTACTGGTGTGTAAGGACAGGACAGTGTGGGAGAAGAATAAAATATGCAATATAAATGCTGGTATAGTTTTTATATGATGGATATGAATGATTTAAATAGCTCAGGGGATTTACTAGGTGTCAGGTTTTGTGCTCCCACAGTGCCAGCCTCTTCATCCTTCCTGGCTACTCCCTGTGATGTCAGCAACTGTGTGCGTGTGTGTGTGTGTGTGTGTGTGTGTGTGTGGGGGCTGCAGGCTCGGAGTAGGATATTGTTGTTGAGCTGTATGGACAAAGCAGTCAGTTTTAAACACTCTCTGGACAATATTTACGTGACCTGAATCTGGTTTTTTTCTCCATTTTCTGTTTTTTTCTGGACTGACAATAGATACGTTTTTATTTTTACTCGCTGTTTAAGCACCAGCTCGGCGATGCTTTGAAACTGTGTTTTCTGGTGATTTTAGATCTGAAGCTCTAGCTATTCTGGGATGTGAAATGAATCCGGCCTCTTGCTAACTTCTGAAAATCTCTAAATGGTTTAGAGAACGCTTCTGTAGCTTTCCTCACTTCCTGTTCTGTCCGTCGTCGTTACAAACCGCTAACACGCGTCGATAGGAGCGGGCCCCAGAAGCCTTTTAACATGCCTCTCCGTGTGTGTGTCTGCGGGATGCCTTCTATTACCATGGCGATGCATCGGGGGCAGTAGCTGTTGAAACACACACACACACACATGCTCAACACGCGCACACTCATAACTCTCCTTACAGTCTCTTAGGGAGGTGCAGAAATAACTGGATGTTTGAAATTGGGTTAAGAGAAGAAAAAAGAAAAACTGGGTTGAAGAGTGGTCCATTTTTAAATCTGTCGGCTGGAAGGGACTTTTAAAAACACTACACCCAACCAGAGCCCGAATGATCAGAACTAATGTAGCTGTGAATGCAGTGAGGGGGATTGTTTGGTTCCCGTGTGGTAATTACTGCGTATGTGTGTATGATTCGGTTGAAAAAAGCTAAATGCGTTCGTTAAGATGCAAAATGATCTGTGTCAAATTAAATGCAATTTCCGAGTCGTTCCATCCAATCAGCTGGTTCTTCCGTTTGCTGCATATTTACAACAGGAAGAACAACAGCGCTTCTTTAAGCAGTCGGGGAATAGCTGATGTGTTGGTTAAAATGCAATAAACAGCCATTAATAACCTTTTGCACCAAAATGGCGTCGCGACGTAAAGCAACGCGGCTTGTCGGTCGTCACCGCGGAGAGAAAAACATAGAAAGAAAGTAATACTCGACCCGAGCAGTCCCATCGGCCACTGGGGCAGACGCGTCAACGTGTACAGAAAACCTGACTGGTTTCTAGCAGCCCGGTGGGACGAGGCCGGAAAAGTGGCCGGGGACTGGGTGGCCCAGAAGGGAAGCGGGACAAACAGCTGATACAGAGAGGCAAGCAGAGATGAACATTGACTTGTTTATCTTATTTATTTCTTACCGAGATCGGCAATGATAAGAGTGAGTGATGTTGATAAATGCTTGCGCAGCCAGTTTATCAGCAGCTGTCTGGCTTTTGGGCGCCTGCGGCAGCTTCCAAGGCTGATAACCTCTGTGGCCTGAAGCTAGGGAGGAGGAGGAGGGGGGTGCATGATGGGCCTTGGCCAGCGTTTAACCCCAAACCGGTCAGTTGATATATTTTGCATGTCCACCAGTATCTGTCAAACATTGTCAAATAGGGAAGAAACAACAGCAGCATAATCGTCCGTAAGCTTCACTGAGAGCCTGTAATGCTCGTTACACAGCAGGAGGTACAATTGCTGGATGAATGAGAAATGGAGACAACTTTAGTTATTCTTAAATCCGCACCAGCAGGAGGGCCTGAAAGGAAACCATCCCAACAAAAAAAAAAACAGAGGTTATTCCTCTGCACGCCGACCATTAAGGACATCAGACCCACATGAGACCCAGCTTCACGCCCTCGGGCTCTCTGTCTGCCTCAGGTGTGCTGTGAGGCGGTCATTGCCACGCTAGCATGTAGCATGTAGCACTATATCGCCACGTCAGCGATTTGAACGTGCGTCAGTGCGCGTGGCGTTCGGAGCTCGTCAACGTGTCTATGATAGGATGGTAACGGCCCTTTTTTTAGTGCTTGGAGAAATGCGCTGCTCTTGTCAGTGCAATCAAAGATCCATGCTTCTCTTTTTATGGGTCTCGAAAAACAAACTCTTGCAACTTAAAAACAAAATAATTGATGAGCTCCTCTAGCGCTGAAGTGCATGCTGTGCGTGGAGCTGTTTTCTCTTTTATACTTTTAAATGGGAGTGAGTAATCTACACCACTGAAGTGTATAATCATTTGTCATGCACAATCTTTTGTTTTGCTAGTTTAAAAAAATGATCACGTAATAAGAAAAAGAGGAATTTAAAAACAAGACACGTGCGATAGGAGAGGGCCCATGTGTGGGAGGCTGTGTGCATATGTGCAGGCTGTGTGCACCTGGAAAGCACTTGACAGATGGTTACTTCAGCTCTAGATGAATGCTTTTTCTCCACAGCGTTAATCCTCTTTCATAGATTGGAAGTGTTGCGGTCAGCGTTTTGATCAAGGTGGACTCTTTCTCTTTCCTTGATAGTTTGCGCTGCATCTCCAGAGTGTGTTTATCCCGCCGCGGCCATTCATTGCTGTTTGATTTCCGGTGAGCTGAGGGAGATCAGAGCTGTGGATTTCTCTTTGCCAGACAGATTACAGAGCAGTGCATCACAAGATATGGCCACATTGTATCAGTACATTCTCAAACTGAAGCGTAGGTTTGGAGAGGATTATATGTGGGGAAATGTGTGTCTCTGGAGTCCCAGTAGCATGCAGCACTCTGGTGCTTTCTCCATTGGTTTCGACTGTCACTGCACTAGTTAAGAGCTATTAACAGAGGTCAGCTGACACAGGCCGAGGTGACAGGAGTCGGATCAGGCCAAAGCTATATCCATAATAACAACATGGCTGCCATAGAGACACACGCAGTAATGAGTCCCTTTACGTTTATTCTTTTGACGTAAAGAATACGAAACCAATAAATCCTGAATTAATAAAGGTTTATCTGATCTTATAAATAAAACTGTTTAATTGGTCTTAAATCAAATGTCCATGTGATGTTGCTGCATGAAAACCGTTACATACATGCACAGGTTCATTTTCAGTCGTGTGCAAAAAAAACCATTGTAGTTCCTCGGCGATTTTTAGACTGACACTGGTGTTATATTACTGTAATTCCCTGAGAAATTGTCCTCCTAAATTTAGCACGCGCTCTCTGCAGCAGATGTTCGTGCCCTTTTTGATGCCGTGGGTAATAATCCTTAATATTCTCGCTGTATAAAACTAAATGCGGCTTTAATGCACTCTGATTCCATCTTCCAGCTCTCATTGTTTTTTAAAGTCCCGATATTATTTCAGTTTTTCTTTTTTTAGTTTTGCAAAGATGAACAGCAACTTTTTTTATGGACGAAATGGACGTCTGTGATTGTGCGACAGTCTGTTTTGATTAGAGCTCCAGTTTGAAATGTCATCGTGACGGGAAACTCACAGCATTTCTGTTCTTCCTGCCGATACCTTCAGCATTGGCCATCTCTGCTATATAATGCTGGAGTGTTTATGAGGCTTGATTACTGTTTATTCCTGTTTAGCGACAATGCGTTCCTCGCTCCTTTTGTGTCCTTGCCGTCACAGGTGCTGCTCCCTCGCTGTGTTTGAAGCCTCATCACTAATCCTCCTCTCCTCTCTTTTTTCTATTCCAGATGGTCACAAGAACAAAGAAAATATTTGTGGGTGGCTTGTCAGCCAATACAGTAGTGGAAGATGTGAAGCAGTATTTTGAACAGTTTGGGAAGGTAAGACTGTTTTCATTATTATTATTATTATTATTATTATTATTATTATTATTATCATTACCCTGCATCGTGTTCGCTGCGTCGTTGGACGCTCCACCAAATGAAAGGCGTATCATCATTAAGAGTGAAATATGCTAATTGGATAATTACACAATCAGCGCACAGTGCCCCCTGCCACTCAGGCGGTGTCATCATGGGTTAGACCGCACGGCCGGCGCTGTGATCTTCGCGGGCGATCAGCGAGGAATCTGAGGCTTTAAAAAGAAGCCGGCAGCAACAAGCTTGGCTCCTTCTCCCTGACAGTTGAGACAAATAAATCTCTATTGTGACGAGCAAACGACTGAAGATATGGCGATGGCTTCACATCGCTCACCGTGCCCGGTCAACAGCATGCATCTTGCTCTCAGTGCAAACAAGCTGCCATGACCAAAAAACAACAACAACATATATATATATATATATATATATATATATATATATATATATAAATATAAATATAATTTATAAAGGTATGGAAGTCTCTGGTCTGAAAGTAACACACAGCCGGCTCATATTCAGCTGTTTGTTCCTGTCTGCTGCAGCAGTGTCTGCACAGCGCTCTCGTGACCGATACCCCCAGCAGAGTGAGGCACACGTGCACACTCGCTTTCACACAAGGACATGCAGACACACACACGCAGACTCATACACACACGCACGCACGCACGCACGCACGCACGCACACACACACACACACACACACACACACACACACACACACACACACACACACACACACACACACACACACACACACACACACACACACACAGACGCGGTTTGATACAGTGGCAGCATTTCACAGATAATGTCCTGGGCGCTGAGTGGAGATCCATTTCCCTCACGCCGTATTCCACCTCAGTCAAGGTCACCTTCGGCGGCTAGTCCCGCGTAACAGCAGCTCTTGACTTTGGGCTTAAACAATTTCACCGAGGATGGATTTTCTACGGGCACATAATGTACAACGTCCCGAAGGAGAGTGGCAAATTAACAAACTGTTTCTTTGCTGTTGTTGTTTTTTTTGTGTTGCTTGGAGACAATAAGCCAGCAGCTCTCCCACTGCAGAGCCCTCTGTCACATTCTTGAGTGAAAGCGAGCAAGGTGAAGGACTTTGTTTTTTGCTCTTTATCTGCGGAAGTGGCATTAAAGACCTCGCCCCGGTCTCGCCCCGCTCCAAATACAGGCGGCTTATTTGCACAATAGAACTTGGCGCGCAAATATTCAGCACGACTTCGCAATCAATGGATCTGAGAAAAGGGCTCGAAATGATTTTCGACTTGATTGAATGACATAATTGACTTGATTATACAAAGTTTTTTCGCTCCTTGAGGAATCCTCAAATGCTTAGGAGGAAACAAACAAATCAGACTGATTGAGCGGGATCTTGTGCATGTTTCCGTGTGTGCTTTTATGGCCCACTTGTTCATGCGTGGATGTGTCTGCAGTACCGCTCTCGCCATGCGTGAGTGTGTCAGCGATTAAGTGTATTTATGTGGGTGCATGATTAAGGGTGCACGTGTGTGTACGGGCAGGTTTGAGTGTCTTCCAAAAACAAGAAGAAGGGAAATCAGAGTGGATATTGTGGGCTATGGCAGACGAGATGCAGAGCAAAAGGAAGTATTGTTTTTTCTTTCCTTTACCATTTTGTGTGTTATCATTCCTTTCTGCCTTACACATCCCAGGATTTATTAAATAACCTGTCTGTCACTGCAACCTACCATTCTAGCCATGCACATACACACACACACACACCTCTGAGGACTTAGCCACAAACGGGAAAACCAATTAATTCAGTTTCCCCTCCGTAAGAATCTTGGTGGCAGTGTGTGTGTCAGTCTGTCAGTCAGTCATCAGTCAGTCTTCCTGTTCGCCTCTCTGCCTGTGTGCATGTCAAGGGTGTGTGTGTGTGTGTGTGTGTGTGTGTGTGTGTGTGTGTGGGGCATTAGCTGGCGTGGTCGCGGGGCAGCTAGTTATTTATATTTCTGGGAAGTGTGTTTTGAAGTACTTATCAATCATCGCGCAACTGCAGCTCAAGGCGCCGGCAAATGTTCTTCCTCACTGGGAACAAGCCGTTTCACTGATATTATTTCACAAGCACTGTGTTTATGTGCGCGTGTGTGATTGTGTATGTGTGTGTGATTGTGTGTGCTATGCTAGGCGGCGTAGGCCAATTAGCAGGATGTGGTCCACAGAGATGTCGGTGGTTGGGAGGCAGTGGAGGGGAAACAGCTGCTGTGGCCACAATTGGGTCACAGGTTCTGTCTGTAACCCCCCCCCCCCCCCATCCCTCCCTTCTGTCTCCATTCTGTCATGGGGGAGAGGTGGCATTTGTTATGGGGAGAGGCTGACAGCTCTCATGCACATCAGTCTCGCTGCCACTCTTCCCCAGCCGTCACCATTAGAAAAGAGCACATGCCCGAGACCTGGCACAACTTCAGAGGAGCTCCTCCACAGCTTCTTTTTTTTTTTTTTTTGTCGCCTACAGAACATGCTGAAGGTGTGCATTGGAAGTGTTTGTGACAGTCATTTGAACGGAACTGAAGTACGGTTCTGTTTGACTGATTCTAATGCATCTCAGATGGATCCCATTACCTGCCTAATAGTAGCCACATCCTGCCATGCATTTCTTCTTCTTCTTCTTTCTTTTTCTCACGCAGCACACTGCACCTTAGCCCTGCGAGCCAAATGAGACAATCTTATCAGCACTGCCTGGCCTCCCTTTATATTCAAGGACTCTTAACTGGAGGCTGATGCTATTTCGGTCTTGCAATAAAGTCAAATGAATCTGTGGGCTGTTTGTGCTATTATGTGCTGTTGTGCAAACCTATAAATTGTTAGGGAAGACCGTGTTAGCCCTCAGAGAGCCCTTTCTTGTTCTCCTATGCAGGCCTTGCAAGTTGCCATTTCGTTGCCATTTCCATCCGAAAATGTTATGTTTGGCAGTATCATTTGCAAGTATTTTATTTACCTTTCTGCCTTGTCTGCGGTTTGCATAACAAGCAGACCAACCAGCAACCAGCTGCCTAATAACATGGCGACATGCAGAACAGGTTTTACTACATGATACTATGTATTGTTTTGAATAAATACAGGCAAATATAACTACAACGTTGTCTTCTAGTTCATGGTTTTGCCATTTGCAATGTGCGCTTCCAGACGGATGGATTTGCCAGGATTCTACCGGAGTTCCAAGTTGTCTTGAACGCAGCATTAAAGCTAGCGTTGACAACATCGGGGAGACCGGCAAGAGTACGCTAGATTTTAGTATCAAACTGAAAAACCCAGCACGGTGTTGCCAACTCGTTTCTAATGAAAGTCCTGCAACAGCCACACATACCAGATTTAAAAAAAAAATTTTGGTCGAGCATTTGATTTATTGCTGTTTCTATGGTGATAAATGCCCTCTTATTTTCCAATAAATTAAACACCTGTTCACAAAACACCTACCACTGCTCTTCCACTGAGGCAAGCACCTGATTAAAGACAGGAGTTGGTGTGGTGGTTCCTTTATGATTTTGGATCTGACGTACCAGCCCTGCCCAGACATGAAAGGACACTTTAAGGCATAATTAGCTCGGGTGGCTAATGCTTCCTCATTGGTTCAATGTAATCAGGATGTGAGGGCATCTCATAGTCTCCTTATTGGCCTAAGCTGAAACAACTCACTGACTCCGTTTCTGCACTCCTGTCCATTGGCTTTGCAGTGCGAGCCCGAAGCTGACTTTTCGTTTAATCAGAGCTACTTGCTTCCATGTCACTAGGCTGCCACAATCGTCCCTTTATGTCCCGGCTGTCCTGGTTCTCATGCTCCACTGGTCCAGAGCCAGATCCTGGAGGTGGAGCTGAATGGGAGGAGGGTGAGGATGGACCTTAACCAGTTCACTGCCACTGGGCTCAGGAGGGATAAAGGTAGATGCACCAAGGTTACTACTTAGACAAGCAAAGCTGAACCCGGAGCCCTAAGATGGATGAGACAGTAGCCTCAAAGGGGGGGGGGGGTGATGACCTGTTGGAGGACAATGCAAAGTTATAGATCGTGATGGACAGAGATGATTGTCAAAGTACTGCAGAGGAAAGACCAGCCTTCAGCAGTAGCAGCAGCAGCAGCGAGCTGTTGACGTCCGTCGTGCTTCCCCTTTGGCCAGCCAAGCGTCTGCATACTTCTCTCATACGGTCACTGAGAGGAAGCAGATGAGAGGAAATTGTAAAAGCTTCAGAGAAAAACACGATTCCTTGGTTAGTGCATGACATTCGTTCTGGGGCTTTGGTAATCTAATACCATGGCTGACATTTTGCGTGCCCTTAGAATTTATTTTGCAAAAGGCAGAGAAATAACCGCGTGACCGTCTGTAAAGACTGTATGAACTCATTTGGCATACCTTCCAAAGTGCTCGGGCCCTGAACAGCGATGGAGATTTTTTTAGATATTCCCTATAAAACACACCAACAACAGCCTTAATGACCTTCAACAACAGTGGCACACATATTCTTCAAACCAGTTTGGATGAGAATGCAGTGAAGCTCCCACAGTGACACATCCACAGGTCTTGAACTGGAAACAGTGAAGGCGCACACTGAATGCCCTTTGGACTCGATGGAAGCTCTGAGGAGCTCTGATCATTGTCTGAAATAGCAAACACGGATGATTAACGCAGAGAAAAAAGAGGGGGAAAACCCACTTTTGATGAGCGAAAATAACCTAATCAAGAAGGCCACAGTCCTTCATCCCGCTCCCTGAGCTCGTGCAGGTGCACATTTGCATGGCATTTACATGGCGGCTCGCAGTGACCACTCCCGAACATCTCGGTGTCCGTCATCCGCTGACATTCTGTGATTGTTTCCTCTCCGCCGCGACTCGCCCCAATCAGCGGAGGATATAGTGTGGTTCCAGTGATTATAAGGAGTGATCAGAGCGGCGATGATGGAGCATGTGCCTTGCAGTGGAGATTTAGCCAGAGGCTTCAATCTCATTGCAGTCACTTGTAGTTAGCGACTGAGACTATGGCAGTGAGAAGGGCAGAGCAATATAAATGAATTGGCTATGAATGTGGTTACGGCTGCCGCGCTGCGGGGACACACAGAGGGAAAGGGCCAGTTAGACAAACTCTTTCATATCCCCCCCCCCCCCCCCCCCCCGTGACCTTTATTTGCCCAGTGGCCCCGCAACATTTCCAATAGAGTAGCTTTTAAATGGCCACTGAAGAATTGAGCTATACTATTCACATCATTTTTTTTGTACGCGTCTGTCTTTGTACAAGAGCGGGGTCTGAGCGTGTTTACGGCGGGTTGCTGAATTTCTTACTTCAAGGATAGGACCTTTAACAAAAGATTCGATGGATTTTTGAGTATTTCTGATCCTTACAAATGCCCGTCAGACGGCAGCTAGACGCTGTGCGGCATAGCCGTGGATCTGGGGAGATTGACACCTTTCTGTAGGTGCGTCGTCTCATCTCCCAGATGTCCCCCCCCCCCCCCCCCCCTCCCCCGAAATGTCTCCCTCGGGGATAAGCCGGGATTCGCTTGATTGTGTTATCGGCGACTGATCGGGGTCATTGAATGATGGAATTTTGAGCCCCTGTTCTGCTTAAAGAATGAAATGCTTAAAGAAGATTGACTGTGATTGGATCAGATCCAGCACCTGCTCAAAGGGTCAATCAGGTGAAGGCAGGAGGAGCAATCTCTGCCGCGCTATTGTGACACAAATGGAGGGGGGGGAATTAATGCGTGTGTTGGGGAAGGGGTATTGGTGGTCGATGGACGGCAGTGTGTGAGTGTGTGTGTAGGCGCCATTCAACAGGAAAGAGGTTGAAAAATGTCATCAGAGGAAGTGTCATGAGTAATTTGCAGCAGTCTCACCATCAAACCGGTGTGGAGGTGGACGCCTCCACCTTCACGCCTCCACCTCAACCTTGCAAATGGCAAATCTAGTCTTTAGGGAATCCCATGTGGGAGAACACTTCCGTAGGATTTCCAGATTCAGAGATTGTGATGTTGGAATTGAACAAAGGGTCTGAAGGTTGAAGCCCGGCCGGACGGTCCAGGGGAACGCTTCGAGGAAACCGTGTTCTAGCATGTTTTATCGGCTTGAAATTGGCTCCAATTTAAGAAGATAATTCTAAAATGTCCGTATGAGAGCATGAAGTTAGATGGTCCCCCGTAAAGTTTCCTTGTTAGCACTCAAAAGTAATGTTTACATTCAGCGTTACTCATCAAAAGGCACGGCGCATCCTTGAGGTCCAACAAACAAGTCAAGAGCATTTCCCTCCCCGTTAAAGCTTTTTGAAAGCATGTTAAATCCAGCATTCATGTTCTATCAGCTCGCAGTCTTCCTCTCTCTTGCCTTTTTGCTGGCACGGTGCAGCATGTGTGGGCGCATTACAGCCACCTATATGTCAGTGGAGTAGTGTGACACCATCGGTAGGACTGTGCACAGCTTCACCCAAGTGCAACTTGTGCTGTGCAAACAAAACAGGGAGTCCACAGGGAACCTTTAGAATGAGCTCGTCTGTGTGTTGTATTTTTGGCACATGGTAGTCATATGGTGGTATATTGAAGAATGTTTTTCTTATTCTTTTTTTTTTAAGTTTGATGTCGTCTCTTCAAACGAATCCCATTTTTCTGCCTCTCAAGGTCTCTGATCAGTTTTAAAAATGGATGTATTGTTCATTTCATTAATCAGTTTAACTACAGTAAATACTGTAATTGCATTCAAAGTTAGTGAAGGATTATATATAGTGTAAATGTAGAATTTAGGTTAGCCTCAAAGTTTTGTGACAAAATGTATTTTATACTAAAGGGGTCAAATGTGAAAGCAACTTACAGAAACTAGTGTACTAATCAGTGAAATTGATGAGTTTTGATTCGTAACTGCGGTGTCACAACAGCGTCGTTACCAGTAAATAACACGGGCAACTATTTAGTGAACTCTTCCCTCGTTAAGGAGGAATTGGAATGGGACACAATTAAACTCTGCCGTAGCAGCGTGCAAGGAGGATACAAAGAGCTCACTTTGCTCATAAGCACCGAGGCTGTTGGTATACGTTGAAGACCAACTGGTCTGGGAGGTGGGAGCTATAGGGTTAAGTCGCTTCTTAATCATTTGTGGAAACATTACCATGACATGCAAAGTCCCCTAACTTTCTCTTTTCTCTGACGATGGATGGATAGATGGAACATATTTCCTTGCTACGGCTCAATTCGCGTTTTAAGTGTCGTGCGGACGAGGCCCATTTGAGTGGAGGTCCACAGAAGCCGACGGCGGCCTCTGAGTGACAGACCTTGTGTCTCGGTGTGTCCCGGCCAAATGACAAACAAAGTGATGGTGTCAAATTTCAGCTGTCGTCTGATGGGCTTTTCGAAACGACGCAAAAGCGCCTTTGAACCCCAAATAACCCTTTTCATCCTCATCAGACATTTCTCTAAACAGCGATGTTTTTTAGTGCACCACAACACCCCCCCCCCCCCTCCCTCAAATACCCCAGAACCAGTGAGCATGAGCCATGACTCAGCACCACCTGGAGATCAGGCACAGCTGAAATGATGACGATGCGGTATGCACATCTGAGCTGATTCGCACAGCTTGTTAAAGGTGTTTGTGCGGCGCTCCTGACGGATTCATCCCGAATTCCTAAACAGTGAGGCGATCGCCAACCGATGCTCCGGTTTCAAATGCTACTCCGATGCTTTGTTCACATTCTTATTCCATTTAAAGCCACATAGAAAAAAAATCACTATTGCCCCTTTTTTTTTTTTATCTGAATTTTGTTTTCAAATGTTGACGACTTCAGCCCACCTCCAGCAGTGGATCTTGCAAAAACGGATCCATCAATAAATCTAGAGACAATTAGTGAAAAACAAAACAAGAGCTTTTCGACTGACTGTCGATTTGCAGTCTTGATAAACATGTAAAAATGGAATAATAAACTGCAGAATGATGGCCTCGCATACAGCAGCAATCTGATTTAATAACATCCACTTCATACACCTGCCTTTTGTGAAACGGCCCTTTCATGGTAAACCTAAGCCAGAAAAGCACACTTTTGCCTTCAACGTTTGATTGACTGTCATCCCACGACACCGACTTCTCTTTCTTCTTCTTAATATAGCAAGATGTGAATTCAGTATAAGTGTTGAAAAATGACTGAGTAGCCGGTTGCCTGTGCTTCTTCAGCCACCTACTTGCAGTGTGAGCAGGTCCACAGGCAGCTCCAGCTCATGCTATGAGTGCCTCCCACGCATCGCACAGCCTTCTTGAAATCACCGGGTAAATGCTCTTACATAGACATGTACACAATGTGCCGGGGTTTTCATGTGAAGTCTCAAAGGTTTCATGTTTGTGAATCGCTCACTCCTGTGTGTCCGTAGGTCGTCTACGTTTTAAGGCTGAAAGTAAGCCGCTATCTTCGATGATATAGCTGTTAGAAACTGCTCGTTAGGTTTCCTGTCGGCACAAGTGTTAAAAACATAAAATATCCAACATCGGTAGTGACAGTCTCATTACATACTGTGATATTTAGCTGGGGCAGAGTAAGTAGGCCAAACAAAACGGGGTAATTGCAATGAAAAAGTGTAGTTTCAGCAAAAGCTATGAATGCAGTGGTTCCAGGTTGTTTCTTTTCTCCGACCTGTTCTCGTGTCTGATCTCTTATGCTGCTCTTTGTTGTTCCGTTTCTTGTCTCTTTCATTTTAAACCTGGCTTATTTTGGCAGCTGTCATTTTGTGTTAAGCAGCTCTGTGAGGCTTTGCTTAGGTACACCTGCGCCTTTCGCTAAATGCTAATGCCCGCATGCTAACATCTTTCAAGTGACTTATTATCAAATCCACAACAATTACAGAAGCGGCCGTTGCCAATGGAAAACATCTCCGGTCTTAAGCTTCCCTGCAACAAAGTTGACGCAGCCGTCCAGGGCGCCATCTTTCTATCAACAGCGTGTTCACAGTGGGAACACGCTGTTGTGGACATATTGACATTGTGATACATTGCTGGACACAAAGTCGGGGGATCACGAAAGTCGTTTCATCATCCGGGAACTATCTGTGCCAAATTTTGTGGCAATCCCTTCGTTGGTTGCCAAGATTTTTTCTTTTAACCCCTAATCCAGAAATGTCAATCAATGGTAGCGATAGAGAAAAAGTCTCTGTGAAGAGGATCTCTAAAGTCATATCGATGCATCCTCTGGTGACCATGAATGTCCGTACAATGTGTAATTGCATGCTCTCTCATAGTTCGTATCGATGGATAGATATTTATGTCTGGATCAAAGTGACGGTGGTTAAAAATGGCTGATACAGCCTTTATAAATTCTGGTTAATGTGTTTTGTTACGATGTGGAGCAAGTCATTCGTTGCGTTGCTTTGGCAGGTCAATGCAATGCAAGGGTTTACACACTGCGGGTGCCAAATCATCAGTTAATTTACAACAGCAACACGCACACACAGTGCAGCGCTCGCTCCTCGTGTCCTGTACTTCACGGAGAGCGAAAAGGCCGAAAAACCGCTCGCACACTGTTTGCAGAGCATTGCAAGGGACATTTACTCTGATGTAAATTGACCACTGATTGTGTGCCCGACATTATTGGTCAGAGTTTAAAATGAGTCTCACTTACAGGCCTATTTGCATGTGTGTTTAGTTAATGGAGCTAATCAAAGTCCTCATTGGATCCGCAGGCACTGGAAACGACCAAAGACTCAGAAAGTGGCTGAAACATTACACAATGCAATTTGGAAATGTAGTTCAAACTTGTATTTTGGTCTCTAGCATTTATTGTGGAGGTTTTTTTTGTTACGATTGTCGGAAACAGACTGTATGTACATCTTTAAATACAGTATGATCAGAACCAACATAATTACTTTTATATAACTTTTCCCCTGACGTACTGTATAGGCTACTGTGTATCTACGGGGCAGGACTTTGGTCTGTTCTGATCATTATCTGATCATGAGTTTTGAGCAGCAAAGTGAAAGCTCTCTTGCGGTTTCTTTTCAAAGCCTTTTTTCCGGTGATTGAAGGGAACATACTGTATGTCACGCTCAACAAAAGCTCATTTTTCCCTTGAGGCAACTGTATGGCAGTGAGCAACTTAAAGGGGAGCTACCTGGGGCACAACATAATCACCGTGTTTCATGTTTGACAGTGTAATGACTGCGCAAAGGTTTACGTCGGTGATCGACCACACTTTAGGTAAGAGTGCTCGCGTTCTTACTCAATCAAAGGCATTCTTTTTTTATTTCCGTCTGTCCCAAGAATCTCATTTGAAGTAAAACTGGTGGAAACTAGAAATGGTCAAATGAAATAATAAGATAATAATCAACATGGACTAATGATGCTAATAATACTATATTTGTTTAACGGTACGAAACAATGTTAAACCTTAAATCCCCAACAAGAGCTATATGGAAATAACAACAACACATGTCTCCGTGTATCATAAAGAAAATGTAAACTGGTGGAATATAAAATCGTGCGATTATTCAAAGATCCACTTAACGTAACGTCAGCAGCACTCATCAGTGGTTCTCAGTGGCAGAAAAAAGGGCTGATCCGTAATTACGCGAGACATTTCTCTGGTTGTTAAAACAGAAAGCACTTTGGGTTATGGGCCGAGGTTGAGGTCGCCATCAGAGTGGCGCGTCTTGTGGCTGTGTTTATGCTGAGGCTAATTCACACACACGTGCGTCTACGCGGCGGTCGTTACGGTTTTGATTTACTCCCGATTCCTACGCCGCCCGTTGTCGCCGTGCGCTTTCTAAACACTGAGCTCACGCCTAAGAAAAGGGATGAGTAGTAGTAGTAGTAGGAGTAGCGAGCGGACGCGGTGCCGGAGAGCCACAACACATCCCTGTCTTAGCCGCCATGCCATGAATAATCTTGAGCCTATTTTCTGAAGTGGTATCTCAGGGTTCTGGTCGAATTGTCTAAAAGCGAAATAAATCTGCTTGATTGAACTAATGGCACAGAGCCAAGATCTGGCACCAAGTCTCGTCTGTCAGCGTAATCCTTTGTCACGGACACATTGACCAGGCACACACACACTCACACTCAAAGCTCCCTCCCAAGCCACTTCCTGACCAGGACACTTTGAACCCGACATGTGGCCCATAAGTCCTATCCACAGGTAATTAGGTTTTGATGGTTAGTTGAGCAGAAGCATGGATTTTTATCCTTCTTCCCATCTCGCCTGGAGCGTTGCCTCAACTTGTTTTTGATAAGCCCGCTGCCAGCCCAGCATCGGTCTCTTCCAGCTGAACACACAATGTAAACGCCACCGAGGAGCACTCGTCCCCCCTTTTAAAGACGAATTACCCACAAAAATATTGCCTGAAAATGCTTGTGTCACAACTGAAAATACGTTTTAATTCTGATTGAAAAATTAACCTCTCCATATATATATATATATATATATATATGTATATATATGAGTATCTGACTCACAAGCACAGCGTATTTCTCCCTCTAGTGGTTTGGGTGAAACCAGCTGTGTCGGATGTGTTTATGACAGACAGGAATATGTAAATGTTCCCTCTCACCGACACTCAGACGGTGGGAGTATTGCCCAAGCAGAAATTGTATTTCATTAAAACTCTATTGAATTGGCTCGACCAAATTACTGTCACTTAACATTTTGTCTGTGCTTTACCCCCCCCCCCCCCCCCCAAATTGTCCCTTGGTCAGCGCAGAAAGACAATCACATGCCCTCAAAAATGCAGCTCATGTGTTTAACCTGGAAGCACATCTTTCAGTCCTCCACTATGTCATATAAAGGAGGTGGTTTGTGTTAGCTGTGAGTACCATGTTGGGATGGAAAGGGGGGGGGGATTGGAAACGGCTTTGAATTTCATTTGAATGTGATACGAGGTGACCACAAAATGGACAGGCGGTGTCATGCTCAAGTGACGAGTTGATTGCATCGAAGCATCTGCCAACAACTCCTCCAGCTGCCAGCTCGGCGTGTGAATGAGTGGATATATATATCTGTGTGTGTGTGTGTGTGTGTAAAACAAAAAAAAAGTTACTTTCATTGAAAATAAGTAAGACTAACAGGAAATAGGAGCTGCCATTACACCCGTGTTCCCCGTTAACCGGCTCTCAATATTGCTGCTCGGTGACCATATGCTGAACTATGAACACGGCATTTTCATGACGTCAGTTTGATTGACTTTGTTTTCGCACACGCTCGGAATTGGCACGGGGCATTCGTGCAAATATTGTGTGCGTGCGCGCGCACGTTTGATTTGGGTGTGTGCGTTGCTCATGTAGACCAGAAACAGACTCCGGTAGCAAATGTCACTTTGGCCATCTGCTCGTCAAAGCGGCTGCTTTGGCTTGAAACCTTGTTTAACGTGGAAGTGGTACTGTGAATAGAGGTGACGCGCTGACAGCCGGGCACGTCTTAATAGGCACGTGGAGCACACACTGGACTTCACTGGAAAAACAAGAAAAGAAAAATGAGACGCGCGGAATTCATTCTCCAGACCTATCGTTATCACAGTTTTACAGTGTATCTTTGCTGCCTTAGTTTGCCTATTTAAAGTGTGTGTGTGTGTTTCTAGTCTCAGGAGCACTGGGACAGCGTCTAAGCCGGTCCGATTGCAAAGTCCAGACGTGGCAGTGTTCCCTGATTGTCTTTGTCCTGCCAGCCGAGCTACAGCTGTGCGCCGGTGTAGGTTGTGCTGATGCCAATGTGCTTCTGTGCACACCTAGAATGCACATGTTGGAGCAGACATGGCAGAACACACCGGAGATGCACAGTGTTGTGTTACTTACCGGCTCACTGAATTATGACCAGTGTTATTCAGCCGTGTGGTAATCTCTAGATGCACTTTAGTACGATATATCAGCTCAGTAGAGCTCGGTGATACTGGACTTTAATGCAGGTACTGATATTAATATGTTCGTGTTTCAAAGATCTGACAACAAAATCTTTTTCAAAAAGAGACATTATATAACATTTTTATAAGGATCTTTTTTTTCACGATTTGAAAGATTTAGTATTGTCTGTATCTTGAAATCATGAAGTCGGTTCATGCCTCTTTATATGTCGTTTTACCCTCGTTGTGACTAACCTTTTGCTTTTATCTTGGCCGATCGTCTGCCTTCTTCTTCGGCAGTGCGTACTCTATAAGAAGAATGCACATGAACACGTAATGGCAGCTCATGTGATTTAGAGAGCGAGTGGTATTTACACAGCGTGAGTTCCTTGCCACGGTGCGACAGATTTGAATTAGCGAAATGGCACATGCATCAGGATTATGTTCGTATGTTGGTTTAATGTTTAGCTTTAGCAAATAAAGAATAGAAATAAAGAAAGAGAAAGATCTGGTTTATTGCATATTTTGCCGTTCCCATTTTTTAAATTAGGAATCATTTAACTAAATTGCCACATTGCCATCTGGTTTGAGGATGCAACACATGCAAAAGAGAAGCAATTTTCCTTTTCCATAAAGGAGGGAAACTTCAGTACGAGGGGAGTTTTGGATTTGCAACGCATGTCACTGACACGGATCAAAATTGTAAGCAAGTTGAGGCGGATTTGATACAAAATCTCTCTTACAAGGTGTTGAAGTAGATATCATATCCAACAATCTGTTTCCTCACACACCGTGTACCATTAATGTGATTATGTCTGTATATATATATATATATATTGTATATCCACACAATTTTCGTCCTCAGAATCTTGAGATGGGGCCAGCATTCATTACTACCTGCCGCCTCGCAGACACACTCCTCTCTCCCACTCTGTGGCTGGCTGCCTAGTCATCGGCAGCTTGCACATGTGGCCAAACTGTAAATCAGATTCAGACTTTCCATTCAAGTGCCCCACTCCAGGGACTGCGCTGGCCTTTATTCCGACCTTGTGGACCTTTTTATAGGCTTAGAAAAGAGCAGCAGAAAGGAGATAGCTCCATAGTTCACGCAGAGATGAAGAGCCGAGTGTCTCTTACCTTTGATTAAAATCTGACCTCGTGGCATTTTAGAAAATTTGTGCATTTGAGTTGCGTTTTCTTTTTTCTTTTTTTGGAGTCTAGCATTTCAGCATGCAGTGTAAATCATGCACAGTTTGTTCTTGTGATTTATTTTTTTAATTCTCTCTCCCGTGTGATTAAGGTTTGTTGTAAGTGATACACTCCTTCCAGAGCAGACCTGGGCTCATGTTTTGGTCTTTTGCCCCCTCACAGCTGAGGCTCCGAAGAGAGTTTGGCAAGGCGCAAGCTGTTCACTCCCCCACTCCCTCCCTCTCTATCCCCCGCTCTATCTCTTCCTTCCATCACACCTGATTGCATTTGACAAATGCCCCTATTGGCTCCATATCATCAGGTGCAGTGGAGGCAGCCTAAGACTATATTACTCTGCCCATACACCACATCTGTTCTCCATTTTGCATGGCTGACACACTTGCTTCTGCTGGGCTCGAATGGCGCCAGGGCCTTGTCAGTGGAACAGCTTCATGAGCCGCAGGTTCCATCGGCTGGGGGGGGGGGGGGGGTTTGGCGAGTGCATTGGACATGGCTGCTAGCGTCAACGGTAATCTTTTAGAAGGTGTGGACCAGGCACAAGGGGCACAGTTATTCACCATGGGGAAAAAAAAATCATGTTTGCGACTATTCTATTGACAGACACAGTGGGCTTTTCATTTCCCTTCATTGATCACTGAAAGCGAGGTCTGGACCCACAGCGCTGCACTTCCGTCTACGTTGCCCGCTGAGCAGGCATCACTGCACATATGCACAATATGATGTAACAGTGAATAATGTGGCTGAAAGCATCACAAATGACTTTTAGAGATACAGCGGTTTGATACTTGTGTAATATGAAAACGCATTTACTGCCGTAAGAATCAACTAAGGAAGCAGAGTCGGCTATTTCCAAAATACGTAAGACCGTGGATGAACAGTGAACCCCTGTCATGTAGAGATAAAGGAAAAATATGGATATCTTCTGTTTAACCCTTCCAAAAAAACCCGCTTACAACAAACATTTTTGTTGTTGTTGTGAACTATCATTATTAGCCAGTCCTTAACCTCACTCTCTCACGCTCCAGCTGAACTGCCACTGCTATATTACCTCTATATTACCTCAACCTGTGACACTTCTCCTTGCTAGCTGATTGTGAAATACAGACTCTGAAAGTGACTTTGGATAGATTTAAGGGGGGGGGGAACACTGTCGTGCCTCCTAACAGGGAGGGACGCTGATGGACCGTCATGGCCGGGGTCTCATCAGCAGGAACGCAGGTAGGGTCGTCACAGTAGTCACCATGTGGTGGCAAGGTCAGGTCACATCAGCTCCCCCAGCCCCCCCCCCCCCCTCGCATACAAAGAAGACACCGAGTTGAACGGCAAAAAAACAAACAACCTCCCCTCTACTCCGCTTGGTCGATATCTTTGGAATTACTTTCAATTTGGAAGGACCACATTGAGGAAGGATGATAAAAAGAGGTGATGGAAAAGTATTGGATTAAAAGTCACGGGGGGGGGGGGGACTCGAGACTGCCACAAAGACGGATGGAGTGGCTGAGATCTATGAGCTTCCTCGTGTGCGTCACGCGTCCTCATGAGTCAACCAGACACTGCACCTGCTGGGTGGTAATTGGAGGGCTTCCTGGGAGAGGTGGCCGCAGCCCCGCTTTCGCCTCTGGGCCGCCCTCAACAGTCTGAGTCTGCTCTAATTGGCGCGGCACACTGCCTCGCTCTTAGTATGCACGAGGACTACAGACTAGCTGTATTAATGATTCGCCGATGATCAGTTCATCACCCTTAAGACCTCTGATCAACCAGGAATACACTTCCCAGTGTGCGCTCAGTGCTCTTATTCATTTACTCGTATTTAGTTTATTAATAATTCAAGTGCCTTATTTAAGGTTGTGCTGGAAAAGCATGTTTTGTTTTTCTATAAGCTTTCATGGTCTAATAAATTATGCATTGCTAATATGGCCAATATAATTTATAGAAAAATAAATAAAAACAATTAACATTTGCATCCCGACTGCGGCGCTGTGAGTGTGGTTAGTTAGCTGTGCTGTGTCTCCCAGCCCACCCATTAGTTTAAGTGGGGGGGCACTGGCGCCATATGGTAGGTCCTTGACTGTGACAGACTGACACATTAGTCATTGATGGCTCACAGCCTCTCGGATGATAGGCAGTGCTTAAAAGGCTGACCTACAAACGAACACACACACACACACACACACACACACACACACACACACACACACACACACACTGAATTGATCTTGAAACACTTACAGTAAATATAGAGGCATTTTTACAGAGGTCGTGTCAGCTCAGTCAATTTGGCAGCTGTGTGTGTGTGTGTGTGTAAAAATAGTGAAATGAGACACAATAGAATAATCACGGCAGCACCAGTTATGACCCCGTGATAACAGGACTATGGATCGGTCCCTGTCCATTTGCTCAGTTAATTTCACGCAACATGGTAACATTGTGCATCTTGCCACAGCGTTCAAAATAATTCAATGATTGGCCTGATGGTGCGCTATAATTGGCACTCAAAACAAAATATATATTTGCTCCTGATTGGCTCAGGAGGGGTTCTGCCTTGTTGTTCAGAGACAGCACATTTCCTGCCACCTTGATTTTAATAAATTTTTTTTTGTGACTTAATCTGAGATAAATGCAGTGAATTCCCCTCACGAGTAATGTCTAATGTATTGAGCATTGGACAACAAATCACCTCCAATGTTTACTTTTTGTAATGGAGTGTCACCAGGCGGCAATCTTTCTAATGGCCAGCAGAGGGCGACTCCTCTGGTTGATGATATAGCAGTCTATGAGAAACTTCTCACTTGATTTTTGTTTTACCTCAGTAAACATTGTAAACATGATTGTATGTTCCCAGTTGCTAGTTTCAAGTCTTCCTCATCACAATACGATGTTCAATTAGTAAATGATGGTCTTGATTTGAGTAAAATAGAAGATAAAGCAGGGCGGGGCTACCTTGTGATTGGCTGCTGCCACGGCGTTTTAACCCTTTCACACTGTTTTCAGTTCATTTAAGTTAATTGTAACATTTTGGTTGCCTACAAATGTCTTATTCAGCGGTTGGTTGCCTTAGCTCCACCCTCTCGTGGCATTTCTGGGCTGCGGTGGAATAGTCCTTTTTGCTGAGGCAGGTTCTAACCGAGTGAAATGACCGGAAGTATCTAAGAGGCCGCCACGATGAGAGCTGCTGGACTCCTCTAAATGCTAAGGAAAGGTGCGTCAATGCTTCCTTTATTAGCTTCTTTAGCAGAGGAAACACTGGTCCGTCCTTTACGAAAAGGAAACTAGATAATTCCGCCCCACAATTCCTTGCGGCGGCACCATTTAAAGTGACGCACCATTCGGCCGTCCATGACAACAAACGACATGTTTATCTTCCACAGGTTGAACAATTGTACTCATACAGTCATAAAGTAATGGGATGCAGGTTGATGAATATGAATAGACGTGACAATCCTTCGTTTCATGTTATATGTATTAGTTTACTCGGAACATGTAAGAAATAAGTCAAAACATTTTGATATTGAACAGTTTCATTGATAATACACGAGTGAATTATCAGTTTCTCCTGAAGCAGTGTTGATCGTTAAATGTGACAGCAGCAGGAAGGAAGGAGCTCCGGTTTGTCTCCTTCACACCACGAGTGAAACAACATAATTACGTAGCTTAGCGGAGTCTGGTTCTCTAAACACCACGTTGTCTTTTCCTAACTCATGAACCCTCCTTCACACTTTTCCTTGACCCCATGATGTCTTCCATCGAAGTCAAGGATAAGTGGTTCGGAATCGACGTCAGGAGGTTATTTTTGGAGTCTTCGACCGCAGCCCTGGTTGCAGCAAAAACAACAAGATGGCGACTGACAGACTGCCGAACTCGAGGCTTCAAAGCTGTAGTCCACAAACCAATGGGTGACGCCCCCCCGGGGCTTTGTCCACTTCTTATATACAGTCTGAAGAAGACGGCGCAGTTGGGATTAGCATCAGCCGAAGGGAGCCGTAAGCCGCTCTCTAACTGCCCTCGACAAGCACCGAGGTGCTTCCGTGTCTTGTTCGAAATGTGCCATCAGCTGTCCCGGCAGGTGCGTTGCCAGACAAACCTCTGAAGTGGCTTCAGAGCTTCTTGCCTGGAAAGGTCACCGCAGGAGTGGGTTAAATGTCCCCCGGAGGAGCGAGCGGGGTCAAGCCGGTCGCTGGTTTGTGAGAGCTGCTTCGCCTCCCTTCCCAATGATCTTGACCAATTCTTCCTCGGTTTTAACTTACAAGTCACTCTCTAGAAAAACGGCCCGGCCGCCATGTGTCTGATGTGCCAGCAGTCATTAGTCGTAGTCTGATTGAGGAGCTGAAGGAAATTAAAAGAAAGACACTAAAAAGCCATTAGAGGTCAAGCCATCACAACAACCGCACACACAACATTATCCTCTGTTTTGCTTTAATCCAATTAGACATTCGCTGAAGCTTCAGTTGTTTTCAGGCAAGCCTGATTAACTTTGTTGTGAATCGCTGTGCTTGTGCCTGTTGTTTTCCCCCCTTCCTTGAGTTGGCTCAAGAAAGGATTAAAATGAACTCTTTAACTTAGTTTTTGTGGAATTGTAGTTCGGACCACGGCTGCCCCATTATCGCTAAAACGGTAATGGCAATTGTTTGCATAATTAGGATTTAGACTATTGTTTTAATAGTGTTGTATTATATATAGAACACTTTGAATTGACGGCAAGGTTGCCTCCACATTTACACTCTACCTGATGTACCCAAAAATCGACTGTCTTTTATTCGAATATAGAAGTCTGATGGGCGATATGAATACAATTAAAATAGACTGAATTGAAGGATCTATCTATTTAAACAGTCACAGGTGTGAAGCGCCGTCACCAGTGCTGCTGTCCTGGTCCAAATGAAGTCGGGTGCTGTTTTGCCACTCGAGTATGAATTAGTTAAAGGTATTTTTGTTTGTGATAATCCTCGTCGTTAGACTCACTTAGGAGGAGGAATTGAGCGATTCTTCTCGCGTGCCACAGTCCTCCGAGAACTAGGATTGAGACTGCTAGAGACGTAATTATTGAGAACAATTTCCTGCCATTCGCGAGCTAGATCTTTGTGGAAAAAAATCAAAAATCTTCTGTGGCGTGCGTGGCTTGTTTTTAAAGACGCCATTTGGAATTCATTACCAGGACTCCGTATGCAGATTCGGAAGGGCTTTGATTAAAGCTGTAACAAGCGCTTGATGGTTGGGGATATCACATTTCCTTTTGTTTTAATGCACTCTGTTAGGCTCACTCACAGTTAATAAGTCACAATCAATCTACCTGCTGTACGCACTGAGGCTTTGTAAGAGCTTAACAGGACCCCTGAGAGATGTAATAATTTCACTTCTGAAACAGACTGACAGAGTGAGCGCCTCTCATTGATGTTTTGCATCTGTGTGGGATCGTAGTAGCTTCTATTGTGTATTTATACGCTTGTGTACGAGGGTGTAGGAGATAAAGGACACCGCTAAAGGAAGCCTGTCAGACATTGCCAGACTGGCTAGACGGGCTCCTGTTGTCTCCTCTCCATTTCCACTCGGAAGAGTGGGAGCAGTTGCCTTAAGCGAAGTGTGTCGTGTTTGATGACCTCAGAAAGCGGCTCTCTCGAAATACCTGACTTCTGCTCTCTAGTGTCCGAGTCATCCCATCCTGTGGATGGAAACATCCGATTTCATCCATGGTTACGAGAGCAACTCTTAAAAAAAAAAAACGTCGATGCATCGACGGTCCTCCTGCAGGCTGGAATGTTTGGCGTGTCAAAGCCGTAATCCAGAAGTCTGCCCGTGAACCTTGTGACGGCGGTGAGTTAAAGGTCCCGTTTACGGTTTCCTGTGCGTTACATCTCTTCGCTGAGGCGCGACGCTCGGGGCAACGCTCTACTTGCTGAGTCGAGGCTCAGAATGCATCGTCGCTATTTTTCTCTCCCCAGTGACATATTAAGCTGGCATTTTAGCAGTTCTAAGGTTGATTGAATATTTCATTAAATTCAGATTTGTTCCCTTTGATTTACTACAATAAAGCATTCCTAACGGTGTCCCGTATACTGGAAACACAAGAGAACCAGACGACTATGGGATGTGTATGAGCTGTGTCACAATATATGTTGGGAGCAGGTGAGTGCAGTTGGCATTCACGCACCGTGTCTGTCTGTATCTCTAAAAGTCTACATGCATGTCATGAGTCCTTCGCGTTCATTGTAGGTGGAGAGCACCAGGACACTGGCAGCACACGGGCACATCATCGCTGCACGCAGTGGGCGACAACTCGGTATTAACTTGAAACTAATCAGGGGTACCCGAGCATGGACAGTGACATTCTGGACGCACCGCTGCAGTGAACACACCAGCACGCGCAGCTCCATGAAAGCTGTTTAGGACATTACAAAGTGCCCCCCCCCCCCCCCCCCCCCCTCCACATCCTCATCCAAAACACGGAGATGGCGTCGGTGTGGCAGCTTCCTGCATCGAGTCATTTGCAGGGGTTTTCCCCAAAAGTAGCACCTGGAGCAGTTTATTTTTTTTGTTTTACAAACCATTTTTATGAAGGCACCGCATTTTTTAATTGAAATCGAGAAAGGCCCGTGGCTGCAGCTAACACTGCATAATGTGGCAGGGCACAACCGAGGCTGTAATTGTTTTGATTGAATTTGATAGCGACAGGACAGGGAGAAGTTACTACGCAAAGGAAAAACAAAAACAAATCTATTATGCTTTCTAGGCATTTGAATTGAATACGTCCGTCTTGTAAACAAAGCTGAATTGCTGGTTTGTGCAATCACGTAAACCAATTCCCGGCTTAGAATACTGTAAACGGGGTCAAATCTTCAGCCTCAGCCATCGCTTCAAAACCCTCGTGCATCTGGCAAAATAACAGCAGTGTCTTAAAAACGTGTGTTCTTCACCGATCTGTCGACTCCCCTCAATAAAGCATTGAGATGAACAGTTTCTATTGGCCATGACTGAGGCCAGTCTTCTTCTTCTTCTTCTTCTTCTTAATCTCCACCAGTTTCCAAACTGCATCGCAGGTGCAGTCTGCACATCTGGTCACCAAAATAACCAACGCGGCCCTTTCCGCGGCCTCCTTCTTTGAGCTCACATTTCAAACTCTGCCTTCACGTCATTACTTAACCGCTGGTGGAGCACTCGTTAGAGAGAAGGATAATAAAAAAAACAGAGTGCAAGCTACGTGCTGTGAGTGGGCCCAGTCAGCTCGGACATCTCGGTCCTGGTTTATGTTGGGAACCCAAATTAGATTGTCGCAAACTAAATAGCTCAGTAATAGGATCACTGGGATCATTTTTTTTACTCATCTCCCCGATCTTTCAGGTCTTCGGCTGTCTCTTTCAGCCACGTCTCTGCCTTTTCCCCAAAGCATTAGCGGAGAATAAAGTCTGCTAAGAGAGGAGATGTGCGGGAGGCTGAATGTAGTTCAGTTTGTTCAGTGGCGTGTCTTTGGAGAGCCCCCAAATAGCAAACTGTTTGTTTTTTTCCCTTTTTAAGATGAAATGTGCATGTTTGTCTTTGTTATTGAGAGAGACAAAGACACAGAGAGAGAGAGAGAGAGAGTGTTGATGTCGCGGCAAGTGTGAGGAAGGTTTCTTTTGATTTTCAAGAAGGTTCCATGAGATTTTGACAGGGGCTGAGAGGACATGGAAGAATATTCTTTGATGCCGGCTGTCAACAAAAGGCCTCTGCAACATACACGTTTTTTTTTTTTCTTCGCTAAATGTTTGGGCAGAGCCCGTCAGCCTTTTGCACTGAACTGCTAAGCGAATGGACGCCTCGTGTCTCAACTGTCTGTCTCGCTCTGTCCGAGCAGCAATAAACAGCGGGACACGTTAAGCCCGCACCACGGCAGGAAATGCCAACAATGAGTGATGAAAACCCTGGTTTGGTTGGTGTTTGCGAAACTAGACTTGATGGGTTAAGGTAAAAAAAAAAACTCCAGCAGCAACAACCAGTCGCACTATCTCCTGGCAGCACAAAGCAGCTCTGCTGGCTGTGTTCTCAATTGCGACAGGTTTGAATATGGCCGAATAAAAGAGAGACGGAGTGGAAATTTCACCCAATTCCTGCAGATAAGAGGGTATTGTTTCAGCAACTCCTGAGCTTTTTGTTGGAAAAATGTGAGAATTTAGATTGGCTAAAAGAAGCAAGAAATCTTTTTCTACCCCCCCCCACCCCCTACCCCTCTCTCTTTTTTGTCTTTGTGTTTTGCGGCTCCGCTCTCTGTGCCCGTTTTTTTTTTTATAAAGACAAGCCAGGGCGACAAAATTAATCCTGAAGATTAATTAAAAATTGTTGATTGGGGTTTAGACAGCGTGTATATGTGCACGGGGAGTTGAGAGGCGTGATACCCCGATGGTGCGCTTTTGGCACAGCGCCAATGCAAAGTTTTTTTGTTTGTTGGTTATTAATAGTACAAAGACAACAAATTCTTTGAGTGGCGAATTGAATTTGAAATGGCCCCTCACATCTTTGTGTTTGCTTGAAGTCGAGCCAAACGCTGTTCCTGTATCTGCACCGCGGCACTGAAACTTATCTTCACGCACCACCACATCACACCACCTTAGACATGTACTATATGTATATTTATGTGCATCTCTTTAGGAACACAGACGGGAGATTTCCATCGTGTGGTCCTGACTGTGTCACTGGCAGAAGCTTCAGTCGACGCTCTCCTTCAGAGCGTTAACCGTCCACATACGATTAGGGTCGTAATGCGCAGCGGTCGCACCGGATAAATGATCATCTGTTTTAAATTCAGCCGCGTTTTGTCGCTTTTGGGCCGTCGAGGCTGTTACTCTTGTTGCGATTGGATTTATTTCTCCACAGGTGTGCACATTTCTAAAGACGACATTAATGTGAGCGCACCATGGTTCCATGGTAACTTGACAACAGTCTTGAGGTTGGCTCCTGATCACCGGCGGGGCGGACTCAGCGACACTGATTAAGTGAAGGTCATGATGGAAGAGTTAAAGGTGCTAAATTCCAAATTCAGAGAGCATCTGCGATCGGAGGATTGCCTCCACACGGCTCTCAACATGGCGACGGCTACACTTTATCTTTACGTAGAAAATAGCTGTTTGCTGCTGTAATTAATGCTCCGAATATCAAATTCAGCACATTAAACACACATAAATAGACCAAAATAGGATAGCAAAACAATATGTGATTTTATAATCTGTTCCTCATGTTTCTCTCTTCGTCACTGTGGTGTAATATTCCACATGCAGTCACATCGTCATCTGGACAGAATAGGCGATACACCAGATTACATCACTTACTTTCAGCGAGCCGAACAATTAGGAGCAGTGATGGAATTTGTGCGAGTATCAAGCCATACTTGGGAGATATTCTGTCTCTTTAAGAATCCTCTCAACTCCCCGAATGCCCTGTCGGATTGCAGTGTGATCACATTGGGCCGTGCAGAAGTGGCTCAATTGGAATCTTATCTTCTTCCATCTTTCCCATTACGGGCAGATTGAAAGCCCTGCAGCGGTGCTCTGGCCCGGTCCCCAGTCAAGACAGCTTTTTAGACCGCAATTTGACAGCTTCTAAAAAATAAGAAAAAAAAAATGTCACATTTTGTTGTTAAGATGCACTGCCAAGCACTTGAGCCATACATGCTGTGGCATCGGCCCCAGTTGGGTTGTGAAGCCTTCGCTGACCTTCCCTTCACTCCCGGGCATCACTGCTGGCACTACCTGTCTCCTGGTGTCAGTTTGACATTATGAACTTAAAGAGCCTGATGCGTAGCAGCAAGGCACAAAGCCACTTTCCCCCGGCTTTCATCCCGTCCTCGACAGACAGCACTGCTAGCCGCGTTCGCTCAGTGCTCGTGAAAAGTCTGTGAAATGACGGAATAACAAACGGTGTGTACTAATGCATGTAAACAGTGTTTTTTCTTCTTTTAAATCTTTGAGCCATGGTGGTTCATTGTTTGGTATCTTTTAGGGGTGTCACGGATCACAAACCTCACGGTTCGGTTCGGATCACGGTTCAGGAGTCACGGTTCGGATCATTTTCCGGATCAACAAAGAAAAGGGGAGGAGACAAATATAACTTTGCTTTCCATTTATTAATTAAAGAACTTCAAGAACGCTAAAAGCAAAGAACTTTGGGCTATAGTCTTACATGAAAACAAAAATATTGAAGATGTCCAATTTGAAACAAAATGAAATAAATACATAAAAATAATACATTCAAGAATTCTGTTAAGTTTAAGTGCAACATGAGGTATGTTGATATCCTCGTCCTTTCATCAATACTGAAAGAAAGAAACAGCCAGTGAGCTTCCACTGTTTACACTGAACTGAACTGCTCAGCAAGAACTTGGGTCTGTTTACTTCCTGTCAGGTTATGTCATTCAAATACACAACAATGTTTACCATTACTGTGACATTATTTTCAAAAAGATGAGAATATCTCCATTGTCTGGGGAGAGGGTCGACCTTTCTGTGGTGACTGGAATATTATTGGGCCTGTCTAGCTTCACTCTGATACTTCTGTCAGCACCTGAACCAGGTGTGTGTCTGTGTGACGCTCACAGAGGGGGCGTGTCTACAGCACCGGACTAAGAATCACTCCGCCGTGGTGAAAGCAGTCTCTGCAGTCTTTTCCTTCTCATAGAGGTCTGGAACAGCTTCACACTGAAGTGGGTGCGTGAGTGGACGTCGTAGCGTGGCTCAAGCATTTTAACCAGATTTAGAAATCCTTTGTTTTCTACACCGGAGTGTCCCCCGTCGCTGACATGCCCGATGTTTTGTTGTTGTCGTGTCTCTCTTTAAATAGCGCCTACATACCGTAACGGTTTTGTCCACCACCCTCATCCGTCATTATACGTTACAGGGAAGACAAACTGTTCCCAAACTTGCGACTTAAATGACGCCGCGGCTTCTGACGTTCCTCCGCTCGCCATGACTTCACCGTTAAATGCTTCTAAGCTGCTCCGTTCACGTGAACACACTACTGCTTTATATCTGTTCACTGACACTCTGCATTGATATTCGGGGACTTGCTACTTGAAAAGGAACAGCAGCAGTAGAGCTTTACACACTATGATGATTACACTGTAAAAAAAAAAAAAATACTCGATTGAGCCGCGGTTCACGAGTGATCCGAACCGTGAGGGGTGATCCGAACGGATCACGGCTCGATCCGTGACACCACACCGTCACACCTTTAAAGCAGGCAAATGTGCTCGGATGTATTTCCTCCAGGTTTATGCTGAAGGAACTGGTGGATCTTTCATATCCGCTGCCGTTGTTACTGCTGTAGAGGCTCTTACGATGACATTCTTTCGAGATGAAATAACAAAGACAAGTCCACAATAAAAAAAAAGGTTTCAAGAAGGTCAGATGTTTTTTTATGCGTCCGTCCACCTTTGTCGTCTCGGACAGCACAGAAGCCTGTCTCTCTGCTCTGTAGTCTTTTTCTTCAGTTGGGCATATGGGCCAAAGCTGCATCTCAGACACACTCAGGGGGGGGCAGCACTGCCGTGACATAGGAAGTGTGAGGGAGGATAGCGCGGTAGGGGGGGCCCTGCTGTCCACCATCTGGGCAAATGGCAAGTCTTTATGCCAGCATGGTAGCCGCTTGAGGGCACGGGGGGGCGGCATAGCGGGAAGCTCCGAAGGCAGACAAGAGGGGGCACCTGCAGACACGGGTCATTCTTCCTCGGTAAAAGCGCCGCTCGGTAACACCTGTGCTCCCGCTCCCCTCTGCCCCACTTCAGACACTCTGTCAGAAAGCTCCTGCTCAGCAGAACTGCAGGCTCCCAAAACAAAAGACTTTTGCAGGCTCGGCCGAGAGAGAGAGCGTGCAGGTGAATAACAATAACCGCTCCTTCAGTTATTCATAGATTCATATGTGTGTTCATATTTACCCTTCGCTGTGAGGGTGACGAACAGCGGTTTGCCGAAGGCCGCGCCGACGCTGACGCGCGGCACTCGGTTTCTCTCCTGCTGCCGCGGAAAAGCGGTTAACGGGGCAGGAAAGTGACAGGGCGACTGGTCGGGGTGTCCTCTGTGGGTCTGGTGTTGCGTTCGCCGGGCGGGCATATTAAACGAACAGCACTCCTAATGAGGAGGAATCTGACATGTCTCAGCTGGGGCGATGGGGAGAGAGCGAGCGGTGTGGCAGGCCCCTTATGTTCGACTGATGTATTAGCCATTGAGGGTTCATACAGCCGCTCGGATGGCGGGCGGCAGTTACCCAAAAGCTAATAGATACTCGCGCGTTATATGCTCCTTCCCCGGAGAGGTGCCATAGCCATCCCCCTGCAAAAGGCGCTGAACGTGAACATGTTCAACCCCCGGCCCGCTGAAATCCCCCCCACCCCACCCCCTCCCTCCCGGCTCACTGTCTCGGTGCACCCAATCCTTTCATCCTCATATCTCTCAATCCAGGTAAGGCTTGGCTGGAGACCAGTGTTCTGTAGAACAGAGGCCCTTTTGGCTGCGCAATCGATTTTTCCTGCGGGGGCAGAATGTACAGTGCGCGTGGCCGCGTCGAGGGGAAATATAAATGGAACCGAGCTCCACGAAAACGATCGGGGCAGCCTGGGCTGCGCGTGGATCATGGAGCGTGTACGCACCAGATAGCGTTTACCCCCGGTTTTAACAAAAGCACTCAGACATTCTCCTCTCCGCAGCCCTGTAATTCCCTCCGAGTGCACGGTGTGAAAGTGAAGCACTGTTATCAGCCGCTACCAAATGCATTAGTCCTCCTCCGACCGCTGCAAACGGACCGCCTGACTGTAGATCGTTCCCCTCCACACAGAATGGCGGCGATGAAGAAGTTGTAAATTAGGATTGCGTACTTTCATGCCCCTTAATGATTACGGCACCCTTGGGCTGCACAAATCACTCCCTCTCTGTAATTTTGAATTAAATACGACATATGCCTGTCAGTGAACGGAGAATAAATTGACGGTCTTACCTGATGTCACCCGCGGTAATAATGCATGGTGATGACACAGCATGATTCCGACCACTTTGCAATTATTTCTCTGCATGGCGTGTGGGCAGTGAGTGCAGAGAGCTGGAGGAACTGGACGTGGTTAGTTTGATGGGACTGCTTCTAGGTGCTGCTATTTGGGCCGATTATTTTCTTATTGAGGTTATTTTGGTGTGAAGATTTGCTGTTGTGTGTTGATGGCAGATGCATCAAGTAATTCCGGAAACACTATGATGTCTGATGTTTTGTGTATAAAAGATATTTGGCAAGCCAGATGAGGTTTTATACTGGTTTAAACACCTGAGTTGGCATTATTTCATTTTTTTTTATCATGGTTAATGTCAAGATTAATGTCAAAGACAGTCATTGATCTCAGGGGATCAGTACCAGAGATCCAGCGTATATATTTTGAAATAATTGTGGTTTATGATATGAAGATTTCTATTTTCAGTATAAATGACATAAAGATATGGTTTAACTCAATATTGCATGAAGTGTTTATCATATATAGATGGATTTAATGATTGCAAAGTCTCAAATAAGATATTACAGATGTTGTTTGCTGCAGTCAGCTGTGTTCCATTGTTGTGCTTCGCATAAGACAATTCTGTCTCAAGAACAATTTTTTTTTTCAGTTATGCAACACAATCTTATTGGAATCGGTATCATACTGTATGAACATAGTACAATTCCACTGGAATGCATGAATGGTAATATGAACACAGATTACAGCAGTAATCTGCTGCGTTACAGAATCTATTTGTCTCACTTGCGGTTTGCTCCGTCCAGCCCTTTCTTCGTCTTTCTCTTGGTTAAATCCAGACGTAAACTCTGCTCAGCTTTGAGCCACGGCGAGTTCTTCAGGGCTCCGGCCTTGAATTAGCTTTGATACCATTAGATACCTTTTTATAAACGTTGGCCCAGATCCTCCTGTAGCATTCTTCAGCACCACCTGGCAGACAGTGTTAAACATCAAACTCTTGTTGTTGTTTTTTGCACCATTTGGGAAAAGATTTGTCCAGAATTAATTATGTTATGTGTTTTAGGATGGGGTCTATTTGAAGGTTACATTTTTCCATTATATTCCACAGTGTCAGGGAGGTGGTGGCCCTGTAGAGATAAGACGACAACTGTTCAGCCCCCCCCATTCAAAACATCTCTTTAAAAGCAAATAAACTGCCTCTGCAGCTGTTTGGATTGGTTGAACTGTGTTGACAATCTGTTAAAGGGCGGGGGGTGAAAAGGGGGCTTATTTTCCCTTTTGTAGAATTTGACAGTGATAAAACTGGATTGCAGCAATAATGGCTGTCATGGATCAACACCTAGCAACATTTTACTCTGCTGATGTGGACATGAATGGGATCCAAAGCCATGTCTCCCCCTGGCTGACTGCCAGGACCTTCACAGGAGCTTTAATAAATGTTTTGTACCAGCAGACGGTCCTTGGCCTGTGCGGGTGTTTCTCTCTGTGTGTGTGTGTGTGCGTGTGTTTTTATGCCACGGGGATTTTTAATAAGGACTAAGTGCGCAGGAACCCTCCGGAGAGGGAGAAAGACCAATAACCTACAGTAGTGCATGGTGCTACTAAAAGGGTTGAAGGAACACTGAAGGGGAGGAAGCAACGGTGTGCTAGCTATTTATTCCCGGCATCAGGGGTGCACATGAATTATTCAATGTGACATTCATTCATAATTAAGTTTCTTTAATGGATAAATAAACACACAAACGCGTTGTAGGGAATGTTTTTTATTTTACTTGACACATGTGGATGCGGCTCCAAGTCTCATTTCATGACAATAACGAAGCACGCATTTACGGCGATGAGGGGGGGGGGGGGGGCATCAGCGGCGCAGGTGTAAGTTCAGAGTGAGTGCAATCAGAGTGTATGCGGGGGGGGGGGGGGGGGTGATGCTCAGCAGGGAGAAGATGGAGAGATGAGTTCAGTGGGTGGACTGCCTCGGGCATAGAGGTCGGGGGGGGGGGGGCTCTGAGACCTTGAATGGAAGGATGGAGGGGACATTTGTTTCGGATCTACTGGTCTTTGAGTGAGGACACGGACCACAGCGAGGGTCTCGAGTGTGGAGAATGAAGTGATTCCTCTGAACGGATGTCAGATCTTGAAGGGTTAAGATGCTGCGCGGTGAGCAGCAATGAGCCCCGGCGCGAGGCGCAGCGCTTTTCATCACACATCTTCATCTTCAACACATCGCGGAAAAATACAGATGTGCGGCGCAAGGTTCCATCTTGTCGATGATGTATCTTTTCATCATCTCGTGCCTGACAGCGCATGTTAGTCTTCATTTTTGTCACTGTCGCCTCGGATCACACAGCAGAACTCCGGAGGTGTCACCGGTTGCCCGTTGATTCGTTGTTTTCCGTTACATCAAGGGGCCCGAGACAATTCTCACATACTTATTCATCTCCTGGTTTATTCGCCAAGGCGAGCTAACTTCGGTGTCTCGCCCCCGAAAAAAACAACAAACGAGTCGTCTGATGATTTTCAGTCCATTTCCAAAGCGAACAACCTGTCACAGCACGCTATGAATTGATTCTCCGTTAAAAAGGGTTTGAATATAATTAAAGCTACTCAGCAATCCAAGTAGATCTCGCCACCACACTGTGAGTTGCATCTCAAATTTGTCTCCCTCAACGCCATTAACACTATTTAACTCGGGGGCATTCATTTATTTGCTATAATTGCTTCAGAGCCCCCTCTCTCCATGCTTAGCCAGTTGTCTGTAGGTTAAGGGTGGGGGGGGGGGGGGGGGGGGGTGTCTGCATGCTTATCGCTAAACAGCTTTTTTGTGTCCAAACCTGAAGCACCAAGTCCATGCAAACTATACCATCACTGCAGTTAGAGCTGGCGTGTACGTAAATAAATCCATCACAATGATAAAACCTCCTGCATCTGCGCGGACATTGATCATAGACTGTATTCAAACAATCCCGTGTTGTGTTGCAGCGGTGGTTGCATATCTTAAGCGGGAAGTAAGACATTAAGCAAAATGATACCGCTTACCGTAATGTGCAAATATCCGACAAATAACAACATCACTGAGCGACAGGCGAACAGCAGTTATGTTCCTATGAGGGAAAACGGTTAACATGTCGGGGATGTGACGGCGGGGTGGGGGGGGGAGGGTGGGCAGGTGTTGGGAGCTCCTTAGGGAGCTGGAGGTCACATTACCATACAAAAGCCACTCTGCTGGGTAACCTTTCCAGCCGCTGCTCCCTAGCCAGGGGGCCTGCGGTCACACACTGGCACTGCCACAAGTGCCTCACCACCAAACCCACCCACACACACACACACACAGGCAGACGTGTGCACAGATCTCTCATACTCAACCTGAATACCCCCCCCCCACGTTCTCCATGGCAGAAACATTGCTTGTATGGTGACATGAAAAATTTGCACTCATGGAACATAAATCACAGGCGACAGCTCTAAAGCAAAACAAATACTATGATATGGTCCATTGCCGTCATAATGCACACTAAAGGGAAAGGCATTCATGTGGAATTTAGATCCAAAGCCTAACATTTTATCTTCGCCAGCAGTCTTTCGCACAAATCAGCTCCTTTTTCTTTCTTTTTTCTACCCCCCCCCCCCCCCCCCCCCTAAATCCCCAGAAAAGCAAGGCTGTTGTCATTTAAGCTCCACTCTATTTACAACTCTGATATGCCTTAGATGTGTGCGAGACACAACAGCGAGGAATGGGAGCAGTGTACTGGATATGGATACGCATGGAAGTGCGCCGAGGTTCTCCTGGTGGGGAGGAGGAGGAGGAGGAGTAACCGGGGCGAGAGAGACAGACTGAGCATGGAGGGAGACGCATGGCGGGCAGCCGACGAGTTAATGTCGATCGAAGGGTGGGGGGTGTGGGGGGGTGGTTGGGCTGTATGGGTGGTCCTGTTGATGGACAACAGCATCAACAGGGATTCAGGTGGCTCTTAGAAATGATGCAGGTTTAGTGTTAGGAGTCTGTTTTTTTTCTCTCCTTTTTTTCATTCTGGAGGAGGAAGAGAGGGGGGGGGTCCGTGGCGGGCGGAGGCCGAGAGGCACGGAGACGCCTGCCGTCTTTTACATCGAGGCTGATTTTGAGTGACAGGTCATAGGGATGGAAAAATCCACGTTGTGTTCCACGTGTGTGTGTGTGTGTGTGTGTGTGCGTGCAGGCGTACGCGTTACCCCACAGGTAACACATGCGCACCATGTAATTATACTCATTACAGGCTGTGGATCTGCATGAGATGGTAGGAGACATGGGGAAAAAAAATATATATATATATATCTGGATTGTTGACAGCGTGGTGGCACAGGAGCTGTGACAGTCAACTACATTGTTTATGCTGCAATTACCAAGACTGAATTCAATCAGTCAGGCCAATACACTTTTTTATTGCAATTATGCAAAAGACCCTACAGCTCACTGTGTGGTGAGACGTGATGTGCAGTAGCTTATATTGATTACTTTATTTGTAAAATTAAGTCTTTAAGAAGTCCCTGTCACTCAGCCCCTCACTGCAGCCCGTATCACATGCGAGCACTGCACCCTCCTGAAAATAATAACTCTTAATATAATTGATGTAATATGCCACACGCAACAATAAGGTGTAACATCTAATCACGTTAAGTAGTCATTGCCAAGCTGTAATTAAACTGTTTGAGACAAGTGATTACCAACCCTGATAGAGAATGTGAATATATAATAGGGGTGTTATGAAAATGCTAATACCCCCATAGCTCTAATTGCGAGGCATTTATGTGTTTACTTCATATTTTTCACCAATACGCATTGCGTTGTATCTGTGTTATCGTCGCGTTGACCACAACGTGCTAGGGGGGGGGGGCACGCGAATATGGCGAGATGAAGCCCTCCTTCGCCTCGGTACGCTTCGCCACACATCGTGATGTTAACAGCGGGGCCCTGCAGTCTGACTGGGCCTAATGGTGTGCCATCCCATCAGGCCATGCGCCCAACCAGAACATGCAGAGAGATTGTTCACATCAAGCCCGTTGGCAAATTAGCCAACACGCATTAAGCTGTGGCATTATGCTAAAGCTGTCTAAATACTACTATGTGCTTAGTGACCAGTGAATGATTGCTGAGGCCCACCCCTTCCCTCCCCCTCCCCCCCACTGGGATGAGGGTCTGTCCTCTCGAACTGGATCGATGGAGTAAGCCGTCGCTGGTTGTGGTGCAATGTGAAGTTAAAATGAAGCGAGAGAGACACGGGAAGGGTTGAGAGCGCGACTACAACCGGAATCGTGGCGCGCGTCTTCCCTCACTGACGTCCTTTCAGTCAGCTGTTATTTAGGTAATACGACGGTGAATTCACTACATACCTAATGTCAAATCTGAATATTCTACGGCAGCTGGAACATTCAATGGCAATCACTAGATCACAGCAGGGGAAGGCGATATTTCACAGTGTGACGCGTGATCTCACGGACATTTCTCCTTCCGCTCTGTTAATTCATTTCGTCAGACACCTTCGGAGGCTTTGCCCTGCTGCCGGTCTCCCCGCTGACCAGAGCGCCATGTTCTTTTGTCTGAAATGCCCCGGCTCCCCCCCCCCGACACACCTTTTTTAATGTAGGTTTTCATTTTCCTTCCACCGTAATGAAGGTGTGTGGGCAGCTGATGGACGTGCGTCCTCCACCCCTCACCTCCGCTGTATGGGCCCTTCTCCATGGGGCCTCGCCGAGGGTGGTCGTATACCGGTGGAACGGTTGACTCGAAAATACTTCTCTCTGCTCCTGGAATACACTTTTCTGTCAACGTCGCAAGTTTTAGGCGACTTCCCGCGTCGTCAGGGGGCCCCATGTTGAGCACAAGAGCCCAGCAATCCCAGCTGGGTGCTGATTCCTCAACTGAGGAAAGAAATATTGATCTGAGGTTTTGACTCGGTGGTTATCTCTGTGTATTTTTTTTGGTACTTCTTTGACTTTGTGCCTTGCAAAGAGTACTTCTACTCTGGGATCCAGATAGTTGAATCCATGTGTAGACTAAACAGCCTACAGGTACGTATTGGCTTCAGTCCGAATGATAATTGAATTACACCACGAACACAAAGTTTGCCCTTTGATTGGTTCTTCCTGTTGTTCTGACTCTGTATTTGCAAAATTACTTGTTTAATAATGTTCAAGGAATCGATGGACTTTTTACAATATTGTTGATGTTTTTGACATTTGACATTTCCAGTGAGTGCAAATTAAGTTTTAAAACATGAAAAAAAAAGTCCAAAACGTGACCATGGTGTAACGTATCTCCCTGGAGTGAGTGTTGTCTTCTTTCACAGTGAAATAGGCTTTTGAAATGTACAGGTGGTGCGTTACGCCGTATGTTGAGCTGGAGGTCTATGTCCTTCGCCAATGGGCCACATCTGTTGCGTGGGCAGCTGGATTGATCGGCGAGACGGGAGGAGGATCAGACATGGAGAGAGAGAGGGAGGGAGAGGTTCTGCTGGATTACAAAAGGCTTGTCTGAGCTCGGGATTTCCTCGCCTGTTTGTTGTCGAACCCCGGCTTGCGGAATAGCAGATCAAAGCTTCGCGCGCGGCGTCATTTACACATCTGTGAAAAACCCCACAATCACAGAGAAGACGATGAAACCTCTCCTGCATTCATTAATGTGGAACTTTAGACCAGAGACAAAGGTTAGGCGGAGGACACAAATGGTCCCCGCTTTTTCTATTTTTTTTGTTCCCCGAGCGAGTGTTTGAGCATTCACAACCGCTCATTAATTCTATTTCTACTTTGAGTATTGGTTATTTGCTTTCTTCTTTTCACTCGGGCGAGCTCTCAATTCATTAGCCGATCCACTGTGAATGTATTATTCAATGCTTAGATTGGCGTTGGCGAGAGCAGGGTGTTTACCGTAGCTCATGAAATATGGATCTGTTGAACGGGGGTCCGTGTAAGCAGCTGCCTGATGTGCTCGTGATGAGGGAGAGCTTTCTGTGGCAGCCACAGTCACTCAAGGACAATCCCTTATAGCTGTTGTGGTCGTGTTGATTGTGGAGGGTTGATTGTCTCACATTAAAGCGGTGGTGTGGTGTGTAGTGTAGATAACAGATATAGCTCAAGGTGTGTTTCTGTATCGGGGATAACTTCTTATTCTCCTGCCTTTCCATTGCATGTTGAAAGATAAGCAACTTTTTTTTCTTTTTTTCTAAATGTAAAACCATCTAATTTACAGAGGGGAAGATGGAGCTATATCTATTGCACCCCCAACAGACACCAGCAGCCCACCTACGACAAAATGACCGGATTTGTTAAAGTAATAGTGAGGCCGGAACATCCATAAAGAGCTGTTTGTGAGATGTCAACTGCTGTAATTATAACAGAGCTGGCACGGCTGACACTATTATCGAGTTGCCTTAATGGCGTCTATGGAGAACGAGCAGAGTAGGGGATGGTTTTTTTGTTGTTTTTTTCAAGATGAAGTGGCTCACCGCAAAGATGAATGATCGCTTTCTCTGCAAACCTCCAGGACTCACGAGTTGATTTAATTGAGTTGAATTAAACTTAAGCCAGGTAGAAATCGAGACGGAGAGAAAATCCATGCCGTCAATCTATAAAAGCCTTTTAGGGCTTCGATCCGGATTACGTAGATTATTTTGCCGCCTGGTCCACAGTCGCACTTCATTCCTGTCCCCGGAGTCGGTGTTCCTTAGTTACATATTGTTCAGGTGGAGCGTCGATCGGACACAAAGTGTCACCTCATTTTTACCTCCATTTTTTCATGTTTGTGCGATGGATTTGCATAGTCATCAAATACAAAATAAAAAAAGCTGCTGGTTTTATCACGCTGGTTTTATCATAAGGTTTTATCATAGTACCGAGCAGTTAGGGGGCCACCGAAGGTTTAGAAAAACATGAAATGATTATCTCATCAGAAGAAGAAAAAAGGAAAATAACTGGCACTGAAAATACATTTCTTCTGGCAGCCTGGTGGAGACACTCCCGCGGAGCTGCTTCTGCCATACAGTGCATCTCCTATAAATACAGCCTGCTGACTGTAAAGTCATTTCACTGACGTAGTTACCTAATATGGTGACAGTGAACGCATCACTTCCCGCCTGCGCTGAGAAGCAGCAGTGCCCGACCACAAACAAACAAAAGAGTCTCTTCTGGGCAGATTTGACGTGTTGACCACACCTATTATATCTACATAATAAGGCCTTAATGAGAAAATAGGCGGATTGTTCAATGTGTTTTGAGTTGAGTTTGATTAACTGTGCCAATAGAGCTGAATACCTGCCTGTGGAAGCAGCCAGCCATGTGTCAGTCGTAATTGTAAAGCGGTTTGTTCCTGTCGAACGTCTTCCAAGCACCTCAGCGAATCGCCCAACAGTGTTTAAAGGAAATAAAGAGAAGAAAAGGCCATGGCGTAATTCAGCGATGGGCAGATGATTGGGGGCATACATTACCGGCTGCCAACAAGACACGAGGCCCGAGCTGCCAAATCACCCTTAAGAGGACGCCGGAGCACAGGGACTTATCTCAGTGTGTTGGCCTTTCTCCGCTCCAGCACGTTCCGCCATATGTACACAGAGGCAGGGGCACCATCTCATACGTCTTTCTTTGTCTGTGTTTGTCTTGCTGTCTTTATTGCACTCTGTGTGCTCGCTCGCTCTCTGTCTGTCTCTTTCTCTTTCTTTCTTTCTCTCGCTCTCTCTCCCTCTGTTACCTTGTGCTCCCATAACGGTGTGCTGGGGGGGGGGGGCTCTGTCGCCTCCTTAGAAATCCCCTCTTGTTCTTGGCAATTCCGAGATGACACGTTGACTCTTGAAATGTTATGATTAGCCAACATTGTTTGAGCTTCCCTTTTGAGTAAAGCTGCTTAGGGGCCGCAGATAAAGCCACGGCGCATGTTTATCTGCTACATTTCAATCCGTCTTTGTGCCGTTGACAGCAAGAGACGATACCAGCAGAAGACGCTGTGTTCATTTGAAGTTAAACCCGGGGTGTTGCTCGTCGGAATGGAAAGCTGTACCGTGAACTGGACAACGGTACCGATCAAACAACGTGTTAAATTATACTACTGCATACTATTATAGTGTGTTTCCTGTGAAATCATGAAAGCATACTGCGGCGTTCAGCAGAGGTGTCATAGGGAGGGTCTTCAATGGAGCTGGCTGCAAGTTGAGCATGCATCCGCTTAAAGCGCCGTGGCTCGTTTGAAATGGTATCAAACTCTCGGGACACCTCGGGCCCGCTTCGGTCCTTTAGAAAGTCACTGCAGATCTGAGCAGCTTCCTCCTAGACATTGGCTGCTCTTTGTACCCACCGAGTGTTCGCTTGCTTACAGTTTTATTGGAAAACCCGTGCCCTCTTTGTCCTTCCCAGCGGCACTGTGGGAAATTGGACCATGGATGTTTCTTTTTTTCTGATCTTTCTTACTCTGAATTCCCTTTAAATACCTTTTTTTTCATATTTTGCGGCATCGACTCTTCGTATACAGTCAATGGTTGCTGTCTGGTATGCATATGATACCGGCTAAGAAACGTAAATATCAGACGCTGATCACCGGTCGACCGATCGCTGCAGTGAATGCTAGGATGATAACTGTCCAAAGGTGTGCATCCTCATCCCGCATAGCTTCTTGAAGTCATGTCGACAGGTGGACGCAGGAGGCCACGACGGTGTTCTACATTGGAGCGTGGCCATTTGGAACTTTGACCTTTTTCAGAAGAGATGGATCGAGATTGAGGATGGAAGAGATTGGATGACACAGAAACTAATTGGTGAATGTTATAAACGTACTCCTCCACTCGTGGAGACATTTTGTTCATGTGTAACAATAACTACGGCATGGGAAACAGACTATAATATAATTTGATGCAAGCACGCACTTACATGAAGGACGAAACAAGACAAAAACAAAGTCCTCCTCATTGTAGCCCTGCACACCCTGTCCAACCAATGCAGCACCTGTCGTGAGATGCAAAGGGCACAGATAACCTGGAGTAACACGGGAGGAATACTGTCTGGCTCGGCACATTTGCTTCAAAAATAGCAACCCGTAGTCATCCGAGCTCTATCCATTTGTACATACTGGATGTGTGAAGGTCTGTCAGACTCAGCATATTTAAAAAGAAATGTTTGCACTTCTCGTGTGTCCTGGTTACACCGCCTCTTTTGATGATTCCTCAAAAAATTCCAGTGACTTAAGTGTGAGACGAAGTTGTGTTTAAGTGTGGGAAGGAGATGAATGAGGAGGCAGCTTGTGCTGTGTTCATCAAAGTGCACTCCAAGCAGTCAAGGAAGGACGGTTTTTTTCTCTTTCTTCTTTTTTTTCCTCAGTGTTGAGTCTATTTCAAACGTGCAGGTCTTTGCTTCACGTTTGATGGTTTAAGTTGCATTTGCATGAGATGGAAGCATTGTGTGTGTGTGTGTGTGGGGGGGGGGGGGGGGGTTAAGTGCTAGTGGATCTGTGTGCTAAAACACAAGGATGGAGAACATCCCGATTCACCTACGCATGGCCGACACAACTTTTAGAACAGCCCCGTGGTTTGTTTGTGTCTCTCCAGGATTGGAGTTGTGAAAGTCGTGGCGCAGCTATAGCTGGAATTGGAAGGATTCATGTGAGCTGCTAATCAGCCACTTGCCTTTTAGCTTTTAGTCAAAGTACACTCTGACACAAGTAGATCAGAGTGCACTGAAAAGAGCAGGCAGTAATGAAGTGGGTATAGGCTGAGGGGCATTTTATCTTTGAGGCGTTGCTGCCTGACACTGGCACTTTTGAAATTTTACACTCATAATTACTCACTTATGCAAAAAACTGGTTAACCACTGGGGTTGTGGTATCGAGAACCGTTTTCTCCATTGGAACCGGGTTCTACATTCATGGGAACTCAAGGTGTTGTTGGGAAACAGGACTCTAGTTATCGACTCCTGAAGGCAACGTTTGGACCTGTCACTCCTCCTGCATCCGTCAATACAAGTACACAGAGGTTACAGCAAGGTGGACGAGTCGTCAGTAGAGTGGCTAAAGGAGAGAATATAGTCCAAAATGGTATGTGTGTGTACAGTTGATCGTCAAAATCAGCCAACGGTAGTGCAAATTGCGAGGAATAACTGGCAACCTATCTGTCAAATAAAGGCAGTGGAACCAGAATTGTAATTGATGAATGTGATATTCATCAAAACCAGAACTGATAAAAATCTAGCTGGTGAACGCATGCCAAACTAAATGTGACCACTTCTGCCATTTTGCATTTAACGGTTGCCTATTTATTTATTTTTTTAAGTGACTTTTCGTTTGCATACACGTGCACGCTCTTGTGTGTATTTGTTTGTGTGCTTTTCCTGTTTTACGTGTGTGTGCGCGCTCCCAGAGGGGAAACAGGCTATATGGGGTGTTATCTGCTTCTGCAGAGGGTGACAGCTAATCACCAACCCTGACAAACACTGGGGGAGAGGGAGGAGGGAAGAGGGAGGGGGGGATGACAAACGAGAGAGAGATAGAGAGAGAGAGGGGGGAGAGATGGCGCTGGGCAGGGGGATTGGCATTTGAATTCCACTGTGTAACCACAGAGCGCTTCGGATCCTGTCATCACAACCTCTGTATGGGTTTGGACATGAGCTGGACGACCGCGCAGCCGCCCACCTGGCACACTAACAACTAATAAACCCCCATCAGTATAGGCACACACACACACACACACACACACACACAGATAGGAGGCCGCTGAGAAAAGATTGCGACAATTCTCGACGAGTTGAATAAATCTTTGCGTTCGCGGAGTCTGTCAACAGCGGCTTTGATCCCCTACCTGCTGCTCGTGTATTCCCGGCCTCGCCGAGAATGTCTGCCGAAGGGCTCGCTGGCTGCCTTTTACTGCGAGGGATGGCACCCGCTAAAGTGGTACCTTGTCAGGTATAAAGACATCAGCACTTACAGTATTCGCCTGCCGTGCCATTAATCGTGCCCAAAGTCGACGCTAAATGCGCTTGCAGACGGGGGGAGGGTTCGGGTTTGCCTTGCAGATGGGCTGATGCGCGCCTGAGTTAGTGCGAGCTGCCGGTGTCGCCTGTTGACACAGAGATCAAGAGGGCTGTGAGAGATGGAGAGATGCTGTCGTGAGATGGCGGCAGGCAGAGGGAGAGAGAGGAGACGAGGCTCCGCTCTGGTTTTCAAGGAACAATTTCATGTCGATGCATTCCCCTTAAGCCGCCGCCGTCGTCGTCGTCGGTGAGCAAAGACAGCTACTGTAAACGTGGCAGAAAAATATCACTCCATTGAAATGTGCAAAGCAAATGCTATTATCGGTGTGGCATGTGCTCGATAAAACCCTTGAATGTCCCGTTTTTTAAATGTTTAAATGGGCTTTAATGACGGCTCAAGTTTGATTAGCGATAGTCTGACTGAAACGTCAATCTCCTCCCGGTGGTCCCGTGGCTTCTGGCCTCCCAGCTGAGGCCACTGTGTGGGTGGCATTATCCAGACCAACCGGCGTCTGTCTGTGAGGCCGTGATGGGTGTCATGCTGGGTGGGGGTTGGGGTGGGGGGGGGGCGCCATACGGGGAGACCCTCATCTGCTCACAGTGTCGTGCCTCTCACCTCTCTGCTCTCTCTATCTCACCCCGTCACCGAGGCAGAGACTGACAGATGCAGGCGGAGAGAAAAACGCGACACCAGAGTGGGTGGCGTGTCCTTTATTATTTTTTTTTTTTAATTCGGGCATAGATGGAATCCTCCCCAAATAAAATCAGCGATAGCTATCTGATGCTTTTACAGAGCACTGGCACTGTGGCACGATCAGTGAAGAAGACGAAGGTCATGCATCTACTCCGGGAATTGAGCTCGTCATTCGTGTCTTTCAGCATAGTGTTAAGTGCCAGCGGTCTGTTTTAACAGACATACGATAAACTGTGAAACAGTTGAGATCTGATTCGCCATTACATATGATTTGATGAATTGTAGTTTTTATTTTCCTCTTGCTTCACACAGGAGGATTGTTAGCTCGCTGAGTGAGTGGAAACAGAGAGCATTGTGTTGTTCATGTGTGTTTGATGGCTTGCGGTGGTGTGGTGGTGGTGAGCGACCGCATCTGTGTTTGAGAGCGTGCGCGCGCATCAACATCCGCGCGCACGTCTGGCGCTGGCTGCTAATGACAGTTGGCATTTGGCCACTATCAGTGGATCGTTAATTAGTATTGAGAGGTTTGGGGGAGAAGCACAGATTCCCCACCATCTCACAAACAGATGTGTGTTTGATCTGCTAACCCCGGCTTACACAAACACACACACAGGCACACACACTTGAGTACACACACAGTCCATCCATAGCAACTCTCTGACATATGGAAATGTCTATAAGCGAGTCTCTCCCAGCATACTGATATTGACAGCGATAGATCCAAGCACAGGAAAAACATCAGCCCAAAAAAAGCACCAACAGGGATCACAGTGAGGTCTGTTGTGAGTCTGCCAAAGAAAAACCATAAAGACATAAATGACAATAACCAATCCACACCAACATGCACTATTAGCAGCATAGGAGATGCACTCACCTCGCGGTTCAGTATTAGTTTTTCATAATGTAATAATATAATAACAGGTTTTTTTGGTATTGATTTGCTGTCGGTTTTCACATAGAGATGCACCGATTGATCGGCTGTCGGAGCCGACAGCTAACGACGGTTGCATTGATTGGCATTATGGTGCATTCTAGCTCTATTCAGTAAAAACGGGTATTGAGCGAAGGTGGAGTATAATGCCGTCCAGACGTGTTCAAATGTAATCTTGTACAATGTAGTCTTTGGCGATACAACTTAAATCCAGTAGTTTGAAGGACATAAAATCGATATTAGAGAGGGAATTATGGCGTTATGATAACATGTGATTAAAACTACAAACATCTTTTGAGATCAAATTACAATGATTTATTGTGTTGTTTTTTGGGGCAAATAACTACTATAGATGACATGAACAAAGTGAAAGGATAACATTTTGGATTTGTGACGGTTGACTTCAGGACAGTTGAGATTACTTTTCGGGACGGTGTTGAAATGTGTTAGTCTGGAGCCGTGCTGTCATTTATAGATCTGAGAAAGAGGAATCGGCAGGTCAGACTTCTGAATTGGACAGGAGAATTGCAATCAGTGCATCCCTAATTTCACAATCAGGTCCTTATTCACACAAACAAAAAACGCTCAAAAACATCGACACTAAAATGTCAAATGCCCGGACTTGATGGGACCGGTAGTCTCTGAACACCTTCACATCAGAGCAAAGAAATAGTAAATGAACTTCACTGGTGCAAGAAGAGAAGTCATAAAAATAATTAGTGTTTATTTTTTAAAGCCAACCTTTAACGAACCTCTACAAAGTCTCACACACTGGAGTAAAACATTATTATAGCTCGCACTAATGTCAGAGCCTTTGTCTATTCACTTAATTGTAGCATAGTCGTCCTGATGGAATTGCTCTGTGACCTTTACTATTTTTATTCCTTCAGCCCTTATATTTGCTAAGTGATGGTATTCTGGCTGATTAGCGCACCCCCTCCCCCCCCGGTCCGCCCAGACACACACACACACACACACACACACACACACACACACACACACACACACACACACACACACACACACACACACACACACACACACACACACACAATTACAAAACACAATGTATTCACTCCCCGGAACCCCACTCCCATTGTTCTGCTTTATAACACTGGGAAAGGAGCATCAGTCAAGTATATTAGCTGGATCCTATTACTGTCACCAGATTGCCTCTCTGAGCCATCTTAAAGAGCCCCCAGACAAAACTTCCTGTCATGTTAATCCAAGCTTTAATAAATAGAGGGATGTGTAACCATATTCAAATAGGGGCTCCCGTATTTATGCTGACAAAGAGAGACGGGCTATCACCAAATGACAGATGAAAGTGTTTTGCATGAAAAGGAGGAGGGGGAAAAGAACAAAAAAAAAGTTTTTATCGGCGCTCGTTGTCTCCCATTCTGGGAGAGAAATGTCAAATTATTGAAATGGCCTTTTTAAAAAAAAAAAAAAAGCTTAAGCCTAATCTAAGTAAAACACTGCAGGTATTAGGGACAGTGGGCATTGTGAGTGGAATGAATGCTATTCAGCTCAAGCTAGCAGCTCATTTCATCCCCCTTGTTCACCTATTGATATCAAAGTACATAATACACAGCTTGTCTCCGGGGAGAGATTTATGTTCATCGGACCCGTGAACATGAGAGCACGCTGTCATTGGGCACCTCCACTGGTTCATGAATACAGAAAGTCGGTTATTCAATTTTACTTTCTCGATGGTTATTCAGAGGCATTACCAGCAGTTAAAGCTCAGGCGGTCGCAAAGGTGCAGCAGTGGATACCCTCACCACCGACAAGGAGAGCTTAAAATCGGCCTCTCAAATTCAAGGCCATCTTTTCCATTCACTTGTGTGTGTGGATGGGGGGGGGGGGGCAAAGACACTTCAGCTATCACATGGAAGGACTCTCTCTCAGACTGGATTCATTTACAGAGAGAGTCGTTCCTTGACTCTGAAGGAAAATAATCAGAGTTAAAACAGTATTTCGCCACCGCACGTCTGTGTGTTTCCCTGTTTCATGAACAGGCTGATTGAATCCGAACACGTGTTTTTCCTGCTGTCGTGTGACTGAAATGTTCCACGTTTTGCTGATGCTGCACGGCTTTCCCCTTCGCCTTGGTAAATGCAGCATTGTTAGCAGAACCGTCAAAAAAAAGCATATCGCCAATTTTCTTTTTTTTTCTAATAAAGCTGAATAACAGTGTGTGTTTAAGACCCTATCGTAAATACACTGTTCTCCCAAAATAATACAGGTGAAAATGGCCAGAAAATAAGTCTTGAGAAACGAAGCCCTGATTATTATAAGCAGCATTACTCGTAATAGTAGTCAATAATAAGATTGGTAATAACATGAGTATTGATGATTTGTAGTGAAAGAGATTAAAATGATTTGGTACATTTACTGTTTAGTAAGCTTGTAAATGCTAGTGAGCCATACGATGAGCAAGCTGGTAACAATTGAACAATATAGAAACATTCTAATTGGTCTTCTGCTGTATATCTACGGTTTGAAACCATGGTTATGACCTCATGCATCTACTGCTTGAGCAATGGAAACCAAGGAAGCCTCACCAAAGACTAAGACAGACAACGTCCGTTAGCTGTCAGCTGTTAGCTCCATTATAAGCAGGACTGTGCTACGGGGAGATGTTGCATTTCAATACAATAAGTGTCTGATTGAGTTATTCGTTCCAAACCGTTTTTAGGGTTTATTTTGGGCTTGCAGTTGTGACAAATTGCAAGCTTTAAAGCTTTCATGCGGCACACGTGTGTAAACGGAAAAACACAACATGAAATATGAAACCGATGAGCCTGACGCTTGCCGATCAGCTGGAAATCGGTGCATCTTTATGAATTACCTTAAAATAAAATAACATATAATAATTTCCCGTTTAATCCCTTTTTCGTCCTGTACAACTTCCTCACGCGTTCAACTCATGTGCCCTTTTAAGCAAACCTCTTCCCAGACTTCCCTCTTCCCGCTCTGCATCATGTTTTCACACAGTCTCCCCAAACACTCACAGTATCCTCTGACCCTTTTCTGTCCAATGCTGCTTGCAGCTATATTTACATTAGCAAGGAGGACGGGGGAAGAAGGGGAGGATGATGTAAGATGTCTGTGTGTGTGTGTCTGTGTGTGTGTATTTGTGCGTGTGTGTATTTGTGTGTGTGTGTGTGTGTGTGTGTGTGTGTGCTAAAAGATAAATCTGATTGGCTCACCAGGAGGAAAGACATCATTTTAAACAAGTCCTCAATGCTAAACTGTTTGCTTTAGGGCTTAGGGATTGCTCACCTCTCCAAATACTATTTTAGCTTGAAAGCACAATATTTCCCAGCCGGAGCTTTCACAGGGGAGGGAGAGGGAGGGCCCTGGTGCTGCAGCTTCATGGAGGTGGCTCGCAGGCATACTCCATTCTGACAGAATGAGGAGGCACTCTGCAAGAGTGTGGCGGAGAGGAAAGGGGCCCTATTAATAAAATGACTCCATAATGGGTAGTTCCCTGTAGCTTGGCACAGGAAGACGGGTGGATTGATGGACGAGGCCGAGGCCTACTTCCTCGAGCATACTGAGCGCGACTGTGTGCACATGCCTCTGTGGGGTCTGGCCAAACGCAAAAGGCCATACTGAAGTCCCATTCATATCGGAAGGAAGAACCGTATAAATGGGTTTCCTGTGTTGTGTAAAAGGGGTCCGTTTTAAGCTAGCCGTACATCACGGATAAGCCCGGTCGCAAAGCCGTCCTGAGATGGCGGTTGAGCCGTATGAAAGCTTCCGTTTTTTGTTTGTTTTTAATTGACAAATTACGCAATATGTTCCGCGACACAGATGGCTGATTTGGAGGATGGCAGCGGATAGAGTTTACCTTAATTATAATCTAAACGGTAAGGTAGACAACACTCCCTGGATGATGGTATCACATTGGGAAAATGCATATTTGGCAGACGTGAAATAGCAATTGCCTATTGTTCACAATAAAAAGGATATGTAAGTATGATTAAGGCTGGCTCGGGCAGTGCGAGAGATGTGCGAATAAAATGTCGCTCTGCCACAACAGCGTTACAGTCTGCCCTAACAACATAGCAGCCTCCCCAAGGCACCGGCCCATCATCCTTTCATTACATTCCTTTGTAACAGTACATTGATTAGAGTGGCCTCGGCATGACTGCCGTTTTAATTGTGTATTTGCCGATCTGAGAGCTGCACAGAGCGCTCCGTGCTAGGATCTGTAGCAACCATTGCAGCAATGCTCTGAGGCGTTCTTTGACACACAAAGTTCATCATTAGAATATACATCAGCTCGCATCACCATAGCGACCTCCTTGGATGCCGAGCGGGGGGACCTCATAAATATGTAATCCTGACAGATTTGAGGAATTGTTTTCCTCAAGTGTTCCTCTCAAGCCATTTTGTTAATGTCAACATGAAGGAAAGTTACTGGAATAAGTGTTGACATTCAGCCCATGGTGTATGTCATCAATAATTACATACACGCGGAAATTTCTGTCAGATGACTGCGGAAAAACACTCGAATCGCACTCCGTCGCTCTCGTTTTTCCGTAATTAGGTTTTATAAAATAGATGAAGTGTGGACGTGAACGCTGTAATCTCACTTCGTGTTGCCATAGCGTGCGCTTCATTCGTAGTGTAATATGTAGAGAACCATATGGCAGTTTTTCATTCCTCAAATACGTGGTTGTCCGTTGGTAATTAGAATTGCTGGGGTGTCCTTATGGCTCCTCTTGTTCTCCTCTCTCTATCCTGTCCCAAAAATATATGTACAATGAAGACATTTTACATCGCTTTGAAATCGGTATGCAAATTGTCATTTGTCGAACAGCATTGGATACAAACCAGGTGAAGAATCCTGCAAAACAAATTCACTATGAGAAAAGTAAAGAGGAACAGGTAGACGGAGCAGACAGCAGATAAGAGCCTCTTCACCCTACATAACTGTGCTTTTTCTATCTGTGTGTGTGTGTGCATTTGCACTCTAGCCGTGTAGTTTTATCACTTCTGCTGAGGGTTGCCACTCATCCATTTTTCCTTTTGGGAAAGAGAGAGGTTGTGTTCCAGATTAAACATAGCTGGCTCGGCCTCTGCCGCGGACCTGAACATAAAAAACAGTGCTCGTCCATCTAGGCTCGCGCTTAAGAACAATGTCCCTTTTGCCCCCTCGTGTAATTGCGAGAGCTTATAGGCAGCTAAAATGTTGCCCTCTGCTCCTCGTTACGCCGCCACTTGTAAAAAGCGCTCAAGCGTGGACGCAGCACACTGCAGCTCAACGTTCCCGGGCAATAATATAGATCTCCTCTACAAAAGAACAATCGAAAGGGTTGTCACAAATTTGTCCATTGTCACCGGGTCGCTATCACTCCTCCGTTAATTGCCGTCATTGTAATAGAATATGAGATGCTCCACGCTGCAAAGGGAGCGTTGATGAAGGGGCAGTGCCAGCCGAGGGCTTCTCCTTGAACGTCCATGACCTAGATCTCTCATAGTGATGATGATGATCATAATGCAATACTTCATTGATCCCTGTAGGATTTCGTTTACCCCCTTTACCCCCCCACAGTGAGGCTGTGGTAGAGGTTCAGACACAGACTGCTGCCCGAAGAAGGCAGGGATTCAGTCTCTTGCTCAGAGACACTTAAGGACAACAGATACTTGCCAACAAGGGGGCTTAAATCTGGGTCCTCCAGTTAAACAGCTGTCTCTCTCTCTCTCTACCCAATATGTTATTGGACTGAGTATATCTGGACAGAAGTGGTTCAAAGTGGTTATGTATTCATGGTGACTCTTAAGGTTTGGGTGGTTCCAGTGGAAAGTCCTATTTATCAGATCCCCCTGGTGATATCGAGGTGTTTTTTCTAGTGTTATGCATAGCCAAAGGGCCTTTTATGAATCAGCAAAAAAACTAAAGATAGTCTAGGGCCTTGTAGATCAGCTGCTGTAATGAAACAGCATTATGGATCAGCAATGATCGGCAATTAGCTTTATCGGCGGCAAGTGGGACATTAAACTGTCTTCCGTGGCCATTGTTCTCGTACAAAAGAAAATGCAGATTATAGTGAGGTGTTATGGAGGCAACACACGCCAGTGGTGCCAAACAGTGCTGTTGCAGCTCGCCGGGGGAAGAGAGTGGACGCAGGGGATACGGATGGCGCGCTAGTTAGCTAGGTAGCTTGTCTTCCTCTGGAGCGACGGGGACTGAGGCAGGACTGAGGGGGGTTCTTGGACCTTATTTGGACTCTCGATATCTTGAATGTGTCTGCGATACACCGGTGAGCCTCTTGCCAGCACTGATCTCCCTCATATCAGGGGCTTCTGTTGGACTGGGCTGAAGCTATTTTTTCAACTCGAGGTATTCACACCAGGATTTTTTTTTTAAGGTGAATCGACCACATTTTGACAAGGATTTTTCGTAAACTTGTCAAAAATAATCTGCTCTTTTGAGCATCACCTGTTGAAAATAGTACAGACTGTGCTTTGGTGTTGTCACCAAAACTGACACCAAAATTGCCTGATAACTACAAGCACACGGTGCAATTTTTTTTCTTCCCACTTGGCTGAAAGTGAAGTTCACAGCAAGTATAATGGATGAAGGCAAGAAAGAAACCTCTGTGCACCCAATACAAGCTGCACAAAGCCCCGCCGGGTGCCAGCAGAAAAGCAGAGCCCAGAGCCTCAGCAAGCGGTCCCAGGTCACTGTCTGTGGCTCCGGTCTCCTTTGGCATCAGATATGATCTATATCAGTGTCACCCCCAAATTGCAGGAATGCTCCTGTGCTAGCCTTCAGCTGTGAGCGGAATGTAAATGTGCATTTGACACCTTTCTAAATCGCTGTCATAATTCATTTCCAGGGCTCTTAAATCTCTCCCTGTCACCTGGCACCGCTGCTGTTTTCCTGTCCAAAAACAGAGCACATTAGCCTTTATTGATGCCTTTGTCCTTTGATACATAATTCATCATTCAGCAGCCCTTTCTTTTCTTTTTTTCTGAATAATTTTTCGGATGTTGTTCAAACATATGGATTGATACAGACAAAGAGGTTGCACCTGGTATGGAGTTAGATCTCATGCCATATGACAGGAACAGGATGATATAGAGCTTCACCGTCGCGTTGCTCTTAAGTTGACTGACCACAGGACCTTTTTCACTTTAATCTATCAGCATTACAGTCCCTGTGAAGCTCGCATGTTCTACGATTCCTCCTGAATCAGGTAACGTATGGCACACTAGGATGTGTAATGTGCAGAGTCACAGGGTTCATCTGGGAGTCATTTTTAAAATGAATTCATGGTGTACGCCATAAACAATCCTATACCGTACACACTCAATGAGTCATTCTGCCCAACATACAAATGCCTTAACTCAAACTAATTGTTACATTTAAGAGAAAAACGTTTCCACATTTGTGTTGGAAGGCATGCTTGATAACGTGAGTTACTAATTGTAACTCCAGATTCTAGGAATGTCAGCTGTAACAATCACAATACAGGAAACTAATGGAATGGTCGCGACATTTCAATTACGGGCAAGACAGACGGACAAAAAGTACTGAAATCAAACACCAAAGTAGGTCAAAATAAAATTCGGAAAACTCAAGCTGTTAAAACTAAGTGCAGTCTGTCAATTCCAAAGCTGCATTAGAGACTGCGGGAACACTACGAATCAATCAAACCAACTGTATGAGCAACTGGCTGCAACACCAACTTTGCAGGCTCTTTTAGCTTTGACATTACTGGATACCTTCACAGCCACAGGGAAATAGCTGGATTCAAAGACATGATAGAAAACATTCTTAAAGGTTGCAAATTGCAACCAACTTAAATGTGTACCGTGTGCCTACTAGCATGTGAGGGACTCTTACTAGCCGACGCAAAAACCTGGTTGGCCCTATCGAGAGCCAGCCGCTATCAACACTGTTCACGCTGTCATTATAACACTTTAAAAATGGAAAAAGTATTCATATTCATTTAATGACTGTGTCATATTTTTCTCACCTTGTAGAAGACGAAGATAAGAAACATAAGAGCATTTTTACACATGCATTAAATATATATGCAGTCTCAGCTAATACCTTGAAATCAAATTGGCATTTACAGAACAGCATCAAAACAAACTAAAACGGCACCTTCTGAATTGTGAATACAAGTGAAATTGCCGGTAAGCCAACAGTTCACATACCTAATACACTCCTCTCAGCCCTCTTTTTAAAGAGGGGGTTATTTGGTTCAGATGCGTTTTCTTCAGGTTTAGTTAAAGAGCTGCACGGCCTGCTTGAACCCCCGACTGTCTTCCAGCAGTCTTGTGGTCATGGACTGTTCCAGTGCATATACCACAGTGAAATGGACTTTTGCTCTTTTCTTCATTGTCACAAAAGGCCAGGCACTTCGCTGGAGTTCCCATTCCCCTTTTACATAGTGATAAGACAGCCATTATCCTTTGAACCTTTCTTTTCACCGAGCCAGGAGAAAAGGAAGAGAGAAAGGAGGAGGAGGAGGACGACAGAGAAAGATTTCTTCCCTGAGGTGAGCCTGGCCTCACCTCTGTGTGGCGGGCTGTTTTTGTGAGCAGTGAAGAGGTCCTTAACCTTCTATCAGATGGAGGCACACAGTTGTGTTCTGCTTGAATAACTACATTGAAAAGCCCTGAAGCACGGGAGATGGTTCTATAGACTCTGCAAGTGGCAGAGAGAGAGAGGGGAGGGGGGTGGGGGGGTGGGGGGGGGACTGACCTGCTGGAGTGTGACTCTCACATGATGTGCACATTCTCTGTTGAAGTGCCCATCAGTGCTTCACTGTGGATCTGTGTTCTTTGTTGTACGGGTCTCTGCTGACAGGATGGTCCTCCTCTAATAATGTCACAACAACACGGTTCACACATTCATATGATACACTTCCTTTAATAGACCTCACTTCATTTTTTACAAAGTAGCAGTCTTTCTGCTCTCAGGCAGTAAATGGCTTTACGGTAGCGAGTGCCATCAATATCAGAGCGCAGATATTTGAATGTCATGTTGCATGAAGGGCTCAATCGCCGTTTATGGCTGATGATAGTGTTTTTTCTTCTTCAATTTTTTATAGAACTCAGATTTCACTTGTTTGTCTTGATAGAAACACCAAATCCAGTCAGTGACATAGAAAAACAAACTTATTACACTGTGCGACAGAATCGTAAATAGTTATGTTGTGTCTTATGTTGCGGGTGCTCGTGGGTGTCATTTGAAATTTTGATCTCGCCACCAAATCACAGAGTAGGTTTCACAAAATTGTTACTCATCAATTTCTGGAACAACAGTTGTATTTCAAGAAAGCGTTGAGTCTTCGCCTATGCCGCCGCGGCTCCTTTTCGCCGTTCCAGTATTACTTATATTAGATGACAGAAGTCGAACGCGATAAATTTCCATCTCCCATGTAAATGATCACAGGCTGTCAGCCACACTTGTCAAATTAAACGTTCTTCCACAGTTGGTAAACATGCCGTTCCATCTTCGGCTCTGTCAGATGTGGAGACATAATAAACCGTTTCTGGTTTTAGGAGCAGATTTCCAACAAAACAAAAAGAAAGTTTTCTCACATTTAATTCCAGGACAGTGTAATAATCTAGCTACTTGATGTAACAATGGCAGGACTGTACTGCAGAAAACAAACCCAAAAAAACAATCCAGACGTATTCTTCAGACTCAGGCAATAAAATCACAAACCGCTCTGCACTCCAAATTCCAGTTATCCCCTTTCCAATCACTTTAATGCAATTTTCATTAGATCGCCTGGCATGAGACAAAAGGTTAGGTTGCGTGACATTGTGAATAAAACTGTTGCTGCAGGTGATATTGCTTGGCAGCGGTTTTATCCGTTCACTACTTTTCTATCTTTCCCCCCATGCAGTCATCAGACAACAGATTTGTTTGGAGAAGCGTTTCAGAGATGGATGGAGGAAATGTTGCTAATAGTTTAGCTTTGCACCGGCTAACCGTAGCTGTCACAACGGTGACAGGATAAACTATAAAAGAGATGGAGAGAAAATGTTGCTAATAGTTTAGCTTAGCACCGGCTAACCGTAGCTGTTACAGCGGTGACAGGATAAACTATAAAAGAGATGGAGACAAAATGTTGCTAATAGTTTAGCTTAGCACCGGCTAACCGTAGCTGTTACAGCGGTGACAGGATAAACTATAAAAGAGATGGCGAGAAAATGTTGCTAATAGTTTAGCTTAGCACCGGCTAACCGTAGCTGTCACAACGGTGACAGGATAAACTATAAAAGAGATGGAGAGAAAATGTCGCTAATAGTTTAGCTTAGCACCGGCTAACCGTATCTGTTACAGCGGTGACAGGATAAACTATAAAAGAGATGGAGAGAAAATGTCGCCAATAGTTTAGCCCTCTGATAACCGTAGCCGCTAGCCCTTTGCAAATGGCGAAACTAATAGCAACATTTCCTCGTTATGAAAAGTCTCTCTTTTTGACTCACTTTTTTTAGTTGCTTTGCAGTAGCCAATGCTGGAATAGCAGCTTTTTTTCTGCTTTTTTTACATCCAAAAAATTACAAGACCTCAGTTTCTCTTTAACATACAAAAATCAACTTGGTTCATGAAATGGTTCTAAACTCACAATAAATGATTCATTTCTATTGGCCCTCAGATTTTCCCTGTTAAGAGTCCCATACAGACTGTCTGCCTTTCTTTCTGCTTTGACCTTTAGTAAGTGATGCCTCAGCATAAATGTTTATTCAAGGTAACTGATGGTCTTGTTTCTGCCAAATGTCCTGCTGCAAACACTCCTGCAGTGTAGGCTCGCCCACTTCAGGTGCTCAGCTCTGTGTTCTCTTGAATGGAGTAACGACACCCTGTGCACATAATGCCGGGCCACTGAAATGAGTGAAATCTAGGTGTGCCTCGCATATGGGTTGCTTAAAATCCATATGTCTTTCGCTGGCTATTTTTGGCAAATTTGGAAGCGCTTTTCGGGGAGGTGAAAATAAAGTGCCTGTGAGCCGTGCAGTGAGTAGCCGGGGCCCCTGCAAGCTGTGCCAGCGTCCTGTGTGCCAAATGTGTGGCAAGAGGGTGGCATGAAGAAGCGTGCCAGCGCTAGTCTGCCCGGCTGCCAGGCACTTCTCTTCATCCAATCAGACAGTTCGACTTGAGCGAGACCCCTATTCTTGTCTCTTCCCATGTCCTCCACGAAGCTTTGTCACCCTCCCGTGAAAAACACAGATGCATGCTTGTGTGCACATCCCCCCCCCCCCCCCCCCCCCCGCACAGCATCATGCCTCCTCGGTACACCGTTACACTTACCTAGAGACCATAACCGGAGAGTGGATGGTGCAGAGTGTTCCCTCTTTGTTTCTGTCTGCTGCTGTCTCCCCCTCTGTGGGTTTTTTTTTCTCTCCCACGACAAAATCACAGGCTAAATGAGCATGCCTCACTCTGTTTTATTTGTTTTTTTAAGCATTTCTTCAGAGTTGTATCGAAAAGCAGAGTGTGTCTAGAGATCAGTTTTTCAGGGATGTGTGAAAAAACAAAGCAAAAAGAAAAAAAGAAAGAAATCTGTGTGTGGCTTTATTGGACATGATGAGGGATGATATTATGGTGGATGCTGCTGCCGCCACCGCCGCTGCGAGATGAGGGAGGGATCCCATTTGTCTCACGCTCGCTTAGCGTAATGTGTCTATCTGTCACTCTCCCCCGGACCGGCCATTGGTGTTCATCGAAATAAACATATTGTCCGCACAGTTCTCCGCTTCCTTTTTCCCCCGCCACTTGTCATCATTGTTCATTTCGCCATTTTTTCCCCCGCTCGCGTCTTTGGACATTTCTAATCCGGACCGTGAGTGAAAGCCACTAAGATTGGTCAAATTCATCAAAATTACGAGCCACAGACAGCAAAAGGAAACTGGTAACCCGACAATAACCCCGCGACCGCGGAGTGATTATGTAGGAGAGAGGTGCTTAGAAAGAAATACGTGTAAGGCAGCGAGAGTTTAAACTCGAAGAATGATTACAGTGAGGAGAATGAGACTCAATGGGGGAGAAGGTGACGTGAGGCCTTTGCTAAAAAAGAGATTAAGCTAATGTCAGTGCCTTTTCTTATGTCTTCCAGGTTGACGATGCCATGCTTATGTTTGATAAGACAACTAACAGACATAGAGGTAAGTGCAAAGCGTCCGCTCTCTTTTTCTCCTATTTTTATTTAGTTTCTTTTTATTTTTTTGCTCTGTCTTTCTGAAAGGTGAGAAAATAGTCATTTGATGTCCTTTCCCCATGAGATAACACACAACAGTTCCAATCTTACATGATATTAGGTGTACCATCTGCTCAACAATGGGAGCGTGTCAAAGTAATCAATAAGCTGGTGCGGTGTTTAGAATGTTGGAGTGTGTGTGTGTGTGTGTGTGTGTGTGTGATGATGGTGTGAGTGCTTCAGAGAGGTGCTTAAAGGGTGTAAAGATTGTGAGATGGTGGGTGCTGTGCAGTCAGATAACAGCGTCAGATAAGGCCCGAGAGAAGCACCGACTTTATCGGCGTCTCTCATCGGCTCCTTATCTGAGATGAGGGGGGACGTTTCTCTCTCGTGCAGAGGACTTTCCAAAGACAGGTTCCCTCCCCGCGCCGCGATGCGGCGCCGCGCATTCGAGCCAAGGCGCACGCTCGCCGGCTTTTCAACCGCTGGCAAGCGCGCGTGCGCGCAGGGGCTGTCACTTATCCTGAGCCGCGCGTGTGCGGGGGACGGCTGTTATTGGCTATGAATCCTCACATCGGTGCGTTAGAGGAACTTTTAGGAGACAGACTGTCCCCGGCTGCGTGCGTGCGTCACCGTGTGTGCGAGCAGGCGACATGCACTGACAGGTATCTCCACAAGAGAAGGGAGCACAGACTCCTCTCTGTCTTGTCACACCAGTCAGCTCGCTCATACAGGCAGACAGAACCGCCATCGCACCGTCTCAGTGAACCGGGCCCAGCGCCCTTCTTTTTCCTCTCCACACAAGACGTAAACATCCGTTTGCAGCGAGTCGTCCTCTCTCAACACTAATAAATGTTTAAAGTGCAGCCGGCTCGGATCGAAAGATGTGTTGTTTTTTTACTTTCTCATTTCCTTTCTGTACTGTATCGTGTGTGTGTGTCCGCTGTGCAGACGAACTCTTTGAGTCTGGTAAACAGTTTCTAAGTGAGGAACATGTGAACTGTCGTGGAAGTGATCTCTGGCTTTAAGGGGATTTTGATCCCTAGTGACAGAACCCAGTGTGAGGTCTGCTTTGGGATTTTTCTCGCTCTCTCCTATTTCTCTCTCTCCCTCTCCCCCCCTGTCTACTGCACTGCCAGCCCTCTGTGAAAAGGGGGTTGGAGCGCCACGCTCGGGGAGTGTGTTCGGCGTTCGCCTTTGGGCAGCGAAATGCCCTTCAAATGAAGACAATGATGGAGAAACAGCCTCCTTGGCAATTTAGCTGATGACAGCGGACGTATTTATATTGAGTGTGACACTGAGGCGGGAGGCAGGTGCAGCGCTTGCTGCTGTTGCCGTTTCTTCCCAACTAGCATTTTGATATTTTGTTCCGGTGGCAATTTGAACCAGCGGATATTTGCTGCTTTGCGTCTCGAAAAAAAAAAATAAAACACGGCAGGTCTTCCAGATGAATTGCATAGAATATTACAGAGCCATAAGAAAAAAAATTGAATAATTGATCAGAGCCATTGGTGTGAAAGTGTAATATTAATGGCTCAGCTGCCCTGTGACCACAAAGGAAAGGACATTGAATATCTAATCAGTGAAACCAGTGCCTGGGCCGGCTTTACCGCTGCCTAAAGCTCCAGTAATGGGCATCTGGCAGGCTGGCGGTCCAAATCAATTTCCCACCTGTGTTCATTTTTATCTTTGTGATAGAATCATGAAAAAATAATTCTGCAATTTCTTTTCTGCAGCACTGCAATGGATAGAAATAACACGTTCTCTTTTAAACAATCCAGATGTTACACGATGCGATGCTTCTAAAAATATTACAAAAACACAGTGATTGCATGTCCCGAAAATAGCAGTTCACTTCGGGGCTCGAATGCAAAGCACTGCAGGATACAGCATTTTTCTAACAACGAATTCCATTTGCCCTATTTTATTCCTCATAAATCTGGAATGCTGTCATGCAAGTGTGGCCTCCAACTGCCATTTGCATGTTTTGGATTGCAACCAAATTGACCCTAAAAGCCTGCAGCACGACAACAGCCTAACATTTTCTGTTGAGCTCGTCAAAAGTATCGACACTTTCGTCATTTTTTCGACACCACGTGTTTAAAACGATACGATCCCCGTTAATTACACATTTCGACAGTATCGTAATTTACCGAAGCTGTGACAACAAAACAGATCTACGATCAGATTTTCAACCCGTAAGGCTGCGCGGATGAATCGACGGGGGAGGAAAACCAACTGGTCCTCAACCTGCGGCTGGGACGGCATTCTCTCCAGCAAGGCTCCACAGTGAAAGACACGCCGACGGGCCGACGGACTCCCAGAGAACATCGGGTTCGAACTGATCGCTGATGCCGGTTTGCCATCGTTGTTCTCCATGAAGTTTGCGGGTAGTTATGCAATGTAGCGAACCAAGAAGAGAGAAAGCAAATGTCCTTGAAGTCAGTCAGCATTTTTCATATTTACTGGCGCTTGTTGAGGAGAGACCGCATACATACAGCATATTATGCAGGTGTGTACAATGTAAAATCATTTCTTCAATGAAGAAAGAGCCGTGTGTCTGAGGTAACACTCGCAGCATTAAATGTGATCTGTTGTTCGGCCTGCTGGGGCTCACGATGACCTCGCACCACCTCATATCAATGTTATCTCCGCCGCTCTTTTATTTTTCCCATTTAAGCTTTTTATGTATTTTATACACACAGTGTTGTATATTACTCGAATGCACTGCGTTTTGTTTGGGAGGGTTTATTGTGTCCGAGATGCATGATCGACATTTTGATCGTAAGTGTGTTTTTCTTCTGGGGGGGCCGTGGTGAATTGGATAGAGGACAAACGTCACACTCCACAAGTAGCAGCATTGTCCTTCAGACGGTCCCTGCGAGGCTGGCCAAACCACAGCCAGAGGAGACGTTCTCTACCTTCTCTTCTCCTTTAGCTCTCTACTTTTTTCTTCCTTTTTTTTTCTTTACTCTCTATCTCGCTCAGTCTTAGGTCTTATTCTTCCTTCCTTTTCATTTACACAGTCTCACTATTTCTGTCCCCGCGCCATCTTCCCGCCCTGCCCGTCTTCGCCATCTCGCCGCTTCTCTCTCTCCCTCCCTCCCTCCCATTCTCTCCCCCGCGCTCTGTCGCTCCTGCTAGAGGACACTCGCTGTAAGCAAAGCCCCTCACAATGGCTGCACACCATCTCCTTGGCATTTAAAGGAGTAGAATACGGCCAATTGTGTTGGAAATTGAACTCTCTAAAGCCTCCCTTCCCACTGCAGCGGTTCATTGTGGGTGAGTTCAGTGTCTTTGGTGAGCAGCTCGGGCTGTCCAGAGGTTGATGCTAGAGGGCGCCTATTGTCCCATGGTCCACTGCAGTGCCCCCCCCCAGCCGCACCGCCTCCCTTCAACCTTGCCTTTTTCTCTCCTGACACTCATTTTGTGACAGAAAAGAGAAAAAAAGACAGGAATGCGTTTGCAGTTCTTTCTTTTCGCTCTGTCCCGAGACCGGGCCGTGAGCGCGGTCCACGCTTACCCGTCGCCCATTCCCAAGGCCCTCAACGTGACGTCACATGCCACCCCCTGGACGACAGGCTCCCAGAAAAGCCCTGAGACCAAATCATTCTATCATTTTGGTGCCAATACCCCCCCCCCCCCCTCAGTCCTGCGGGCTGACATTTGATTTATGATCTGAAATGTGATTTTTACCATCAAACACAATTGGTGGCGCCAAGGAGAGCGTCGCCGAGGTGAGACAAACGGCGACTTGTCTTTATCCGCCCAGAGAGCGGTTTAATGCGCGAGTTAAAGGTTCGGCAGATGACAGATGGGTTCTTTGTCTTGCTGCTCACACGCATCCTCCAGTAAGTCCACACCATAATTAGCCCCGGTTCTACGGCACATTACCTTGCTCTACATAACTCCGCATGGGAGGCTTTCGAGGGGCAACACATAGTCTGGATATGCAGTTTTCTCTGCAACCCGCGTAATCCGCACCAATCCCTAAAACGTTAAGTGTATACAATGCAAATGAGTGCAGTCCCAAATCCACATTACACTCTTCCGATTATAAGCAGCTGATTAATTGGGTCAGAACTGAATGCCACGGTCGGTGATTGTTTGATTTCCAGCTCGGCAAAAATCGGTCCTGCCTTAAATTAGTGGGATCCCCGCAGTTCTCATCAAGTTTTTAAGTTTTCTGCGAGTTTTTGAGTTCATTACTGTGCCTTGAAAAATTGAAGGTGGCCCCTTTTATGTATTTTGGGTGACACGCACGTTCTCTTTACCTTTTCTTTTTTTTAATTACACCATTAAGAACCATGATGAAATACAAGGGTAACTTTCTTTCACATTGTTTAACAATAGTTTGTAACCAGACAGCACCCATTAGTGGGGCTTTATAAAGACTGTGTGACTGATCGCGAGCCAAATTCCTTCTTTATTTGAATGATGCAAGTAATAGTAATGTGCAACAGTGTTGGGGACCTGGATAAAGAGGCGGAGGCTGAATTGTTTGAGTCATGAGTGGGAGCCAAGTGAGCGAGGTCTGTATTCGAAGCCATGTTCCTGGAGAAGAAGAGGATTCTTGGTTTTATTTTTGCACGAGGACGGGGCCAATGGCTGTGTGGATTTTTGTCTAGCCCCCTTCTTTTTTTCTTCTCCTTTGAGCTTAAAGGGCTGGTTTTCTTCTTGGCAGACGAACAGAAGGCTGCATTGTGTGTCTCTGTAATCTCTTTACCTGGATTGGCAGCAAAGCTAGCAAGTGCAGCTCCCAGTGTGGAATTGGCACTGAGGAGTCAATGTCACACAGAGCGAGCTGCCTTCCAAACAACCCAAAAACCGGTTGTGTCTCTGTGAGACTGTGTGCACGGATGACAGCGTGCAGGGTTTTTTTTCAAACTCGTGTCTTTGTTCATTTCTCAGGTGAAATTTACAGCCAAGTAGAAAGCAATGCGGAGACAAACAAGCCCGAGCCCATGAATATGCCACACAGTCCAACTTTCTAACATTATCATATTATTATTATTATTGTGGTGTTTGTCACAATTTCAGAGCTGCGCTTTATGGAGCTAAAGCCTTTGCCCCAGGGTACACAAGCTCATAGAGCAACAAAGACACCTAATACCACATTAGGTGTCTTTACACACCAACTATTTGACATACATTTGCCTCACCGGGTGAGAAGAAAAAAATAATTGGCCTCATTATCTTTCATCTCTTTGGCATATTACATTCATTATTTCATACAAAGACTGCCAGTAGGAGTCCTGGAAGCGGAGCTGCGCCTCCACAGGTTAACTGTTGCTCCCCTGGAAGAGAGAGAAAAGAAAGAAAAAAGCCCTGGTGGTTGACGTCACCACAATGCCTCATCAGCCACCGGTGCTAGGGATTGAACATGGCCGACTGAGCAGAGGATGTCTGTCTGCAAAGTGATTGCTGGCTCATTGACTGAGTGGGAGAAGGGGGGGGAGGGAGGGAGGGAGGGAGGGGGGGGGGGGGGGGAGAAAACGGGAACAAGTACAGTTGGAGAAGGATTGGAAAGAAGGGGGCACTGAGCACAAGAAAAGTAGAATGAAGTCTCGGTGAGGGAGAGAAAGAGACGGAAATAAAGAAGGAGTGCCTCAACGGGAAGCCTCCCCCTGCTGGCTCCTCTGGCTGGAAGCTGCTGCCGATGGCTTCAAAGGAGCGCCAGGCAGTCTAGGCCGCCGCTTCTAGCAATTCGAGATCACTCCAGCGGATGCCTCCTGGCCAGCCTGCAAATCCCTCAAAAATACCCTCTGATTACTACTGTAGGACACAGGCTGTTTACCAAATGGGTCCAGCGCTGCTGAGAGTGAGGTTTGATAATGCCTCCTTTTGTTCAGGCAAGAGACGGAGCAGGGCCATCGGAGTTTTAGAGATGGCGCGGCTTCAGAGACCAATTTCCACCAGCAGAAGACAAGTTAACCAATTCTTTAATTCCTCTTCCAAACAGCTCTGTAAGCAAATGGCCAGTGCTGTTTTTCTTTTTCTTTTCTTTTTCCAAACAAGAGAATTAAACCTATTTGAACAGAACTTCAGCGTCTCTTTAGCGAGGGCCGGGTCCTCTTTGATGATTAATCCCACCCCCCCCTTCTCCGCAAATCCCTTTTTAAACAACTGAATCCCCGCCGGTTCCACGGGAGCGGTAGTGTTTACAGATGGGAGCTCCTCTGTGCTCTGCGACTACTGTACAGCAGCACTGATGCAGAGTGAAACAATCCGCCGCCATGCCCGACTTAACTGATTGACACGGCATCCGCATCGAGCAGAATCAGATATTCCTGCACTTTTTTTGTTGCCTCGGCTCCTCCAGTGCGAGCCGACACCGCTGCGTTCCCCCCTCACCTTGACAGACCTGATATTAGCGATTAGTGTGAATGTCATTTAAATGGCAGAGCTAATCACACACTCTGTGGGTCTGCCTCCACCTGAGGGGGGCCCCCGTTCGCCTTGGCCCTAATCACGGTGACAAAGGAAATTATACTTTGCGATGTTCAGCCGCTCTTCGTAAGCGCAGATGAGCTAGCTCCGCGGCCAACCCGTCCCCTGGCCTTGCCTCTTCCTCCTCGGGGTTTGCTTGTTATGATCCACGTCCCTGACATCAGTGACCCAACAGGCCTTTCGCCTCCAAATCAACACCGGCATCTCGGGTCGTAGCCGTGTGTACACTGCCTGCCAGTGTTCGGCGATGAGCCCAATGAGAGGCGCTTGACAGGTAGGTGATTAAACCTGAGAGAATCCTCCTCTCCTTGTCACCTGTCTGTTTCCTCCTGCTGACATCTGCCCCCTCTATCAATGCAGTGTTTTTTTTTCTTTTAAGGCTCCATCGCGCCCACAGGGCGGATGGGTTTGGTTTTGAATTAGAATCTGCTGTGCCCGCATGGCCACCGCAAGGGGGGGGGGGGGGAATGGAGGCTGGAGATTGTGGAAGAAAGCCTGGGGTTTTAATCTCTTCCCCGTGTTTATCTCACCACAAGGAGACAAACCGTGCGCCATTAAAAACATCAGCTGCTCCCACCGGTTGGCTGCGTGGACGCACCTCGGTAGACATTTGAAGGACGAATTGAAAGCGACGAAAATAAGGAACCCCCTCCCCCCCATCCCCCATCCCCATGTGCCAGAAAGGCACATTTGTGTATGATAGCCATGGTCTGATTTGTTTGTGTGAGCATTGGGGGAAAAAGCCGTATTGATTGGAATTGTCCTTGGATGTACAGTACGTGAATGGAAAGGCGGTTTTGTCATGCACGCAGTGAGTCCACACTGCACACTTGCAGTAGATTTTCTCACTTGAAAACGGAGAAGATCAAAAAAGAAAATAAGCAAACATCTTTGGCCTCAGCTGCTGCCACGGGGAATCAGTCTCTTCAGGAAATGAAAATGCCCGCTTGGAATTGTCATCATATTGAGAGTTGGCCTACCTTCTGACCTGGTAATTCCCCCACAGCGTCTCTATTTGTGACCTGCTGGATGCTCTTAGAAAGCGGAACCATCGGGGAGGATCCACTGCTCACATCATCATTCTCGGAACACCTAAGAGTGGATCTCACCAAGGTTAAAGCTCCGGTGAGATTGCAGCCGCCCCGTGACCTGGAGTACCAGAGTTTACATCCACTCGCACACAGACACGCGAATACGAGCCGCACACGGGCAGTAACGTTCCGCACGGACGAGCCCACGGTCATCCCGACGATATGCAGCTCTTACAAAGTCAGGGTGTTTGAAAAGATCTAGTGTTGTTTTAGCGTCTGATGTGTGTCAGGCCGTTCCAGAGACAGACAGGAGAAGCCCCCCCCCCCCCCCCCCCCCCTGATCGGTGCCCACCCAGGCGTCCAGCGCAGCACACGGGGGAATTATCTAAGTGTCTGCTGCGCGGTGTTAGTAAAAAATATGTCGCTTCTTGTCTTTGTAGGATTTTTACATGTTTTTGATCGCCTCCACGCCCACAGATGCACTGCGGGGACTTCTCGCCTGTCCTCTTTTGAAGAGTGGATCATTTTCAGAGAGGATTTTCTACACATGTAAACGTGTTTCTGATGCAATTTTTGTCAGAAATTACTTTTGATTTATACTTATGGTTCCTGTGATTTCAGTGAAAAGTAAATGGACGATTTTCAATCTACTGAAAATTCAAAAACTGCAATAAAAATATGGTTTATAGATACATTAACATCTACATTTTGAATGGCTTCATAGCTTAAAACAAAGCTTGTCAACTGTTCCTGATGTAGAGAAATCTGATCCGTCATAATACATGGCATTACTGTGTAACGACAGACAGTCTCTGATGTATGTACTTCAGAGGCATAGGAGAATAATTTACATTCACAGATGGTATTTAAAACCAGTCACTGGTGTTTCACTTGAGTACAAGACAACAACAACAACAACAAAACACAATCATTTCTGCTGCTCCTGTTAATTAAAACACGGTTGGGGCCATTTTGTCTTTGAATTTTAATATGATCACATCCCACCCCTCAATACATCATTTTTGTTCAAGGGAAACGGCTTCACTGTAACTTCAATAGAAGCTATCGAGTTAAAATGAAAGAGGACGACATGGAACTGTCGAGCCTCGGCTCCACTGCTTTGAAGTTAGTGTTTTGACTGTCCCTCTTAAGTGTAATGGCGGTCCGAAATACACCAATCCACACGGCTGTAAATCACAATCAGCGGTTGGGCCGCAGCAATCACTTCTCACAGAAGGATCGCAAGCTGCGTTAGATTACATCACCTTCAGTCCAGACGTCTAATCTTAGATTAAAGGGGAAAAAGAACCACCTCGGGTTTCTTTCTTCCATTTCTCTGTGTTTTTGTTCTTATTCTTCATGCTTTGAGGGTCAAACTGAGTGTCTTATGTCATTCTAAGTGCTCAGCCAACATGCCAGTCCATCCCCCAATCTCAGAGCAGTCCTGCCGCCTCCACTCTGCCGGCACGCCGTCGTGACGGTTGACGTTTATTTGACCAACTTCTACCGCGTAGCGCCTACTGCTACGCTTGCAACCGATTGGCCTCCCAGCACCCCTGCTGGTTTGCCACTTAAACTGTTGTAGGCGGCTCTTTTTGAAGTGAAGCTTTTTAAACAGAAGCAGCCAAAACAATCATAGCACCGCGGGGCACATCCTGGCACCCACTGGTAGGTTGCCAGACAGGATAGACTCGCTTGTTTTCTAAGTGCGTATTCGTAAAAAGCAAGAACAAAAAAAGAGCTATTCTGCCTGCCGTCACGAACAATGAAGCATCGGTAATAACCGGCGGCTCAGAGGGGGCACGCGGTGTCTGTCCCCATATTCACCAGCAGCCTTCCGACCGCTTCATGTATTTGTACAAACCAGGAGCTTGACATGTCTGAGACGGACACGCAAACACGCTTAGAACATTATATAATAACTTCTTCCGACGGAAAATGAAGATGCATTTGAATATGGCGAGCTCCCCCCCATCACACAGCTGCCGTGGTGACCTGCGATGGTCAGCTCTGAGTGCGTGTGTCTGTGTGAGTGAGTGTGTCTCAACACTGTAATAAAGGTTGCCTAGCCAAGCGTAAGTGTCAGGGTGGAGATGCCTGGCTCATTAGGTACCATGGCAGGATAATGTATGAACAGAGCTTGTGAGGCGAGCGTGAGCAAGAGAGAAAGAGAGGAGCAGCCATTGTTCTCCCTCTTCTCTCTCCTTTCAGTCTCTCGCCGCCTCCTCCTCCTCCTTCTTCCCCGCTGCCAGTTTCCTCTTCTTTGTGTGTGTGTGTGCGTGCCTGGGGATATTGAGGCTCCCTGGTCACATTATGCCACCGTTTCTCGATGCAGACTCGTGCCACTCGGTGGGTTTATACCATTTATTCAGAAATTAATGAATTTATTGGTTTATTAAATTGAATTCATTGCGCCTTGCATGGCGCTTGTTGTGCGGCTCCGCCGCTCGATTGACAGGTTGCCAGTCATGGTGAGATCCCGTATCCCATCGGCGTCACGCAGCAGCACGTTGCTAATTGAGTTGAATGCGTAGCTCGTCTCCCCTCAGTGAATCCATCTGTCGCCGCCTTGTCATCAGTTTGTTCGCACTTGACGGGTTCCAAGTCTGTCCTTTCTGTGTTTAACTGTGCGCCGCTGTATAGGTGCGCTCTTTGTCTCTATTTATGCAAGGGAGTGCGTGTGAACGCGCGTGTAGTACAACGTGATATAAAATGGGTGGCTGCCTAAGGGCCCCATTGCCTGTACTGTGTGGCGTGCCCCCCGCTGTAGAGTCCCGCGGAGAACAAGCCCTCAGCCAGCCACCCTCTTTACACGACATTGGCCACTGCACGCATATTTACGCAAAATAAACCAAACAAAACCAAGCCTCAGTGGATATGCACGGCTGTAAGGCATGATGATCTGCAATCGATCGGAATTTGGGAGTTTATAGTGGTCGTGGACGACATCTGACATCATTCGGCTTACTTACTTTCCCCCGCAAAAGAAAATAATCTCAGTGCTGCTAGAGAACCCCTGACATGGCAGCCCTCCAATAGTTCATAAGGTCACAAACGAATGCATGCGGGACGATGATTTATAAGTCTTAGTTTGGGTTGTTTTTGCCTCCGTGGAATTGCAGAGAAAGGGTCAGCATGCGTTTGTTGAGTCCATTCACGCGTGAACCACGTGGTCGTGTAAATGTGCGCCTTCGGGCCTGATCTATATCGGGCTCATGCTGAGAGAGCGACTGAACTGGACAGGGTGCCCGTGTGATGTGCTCTCTCTATCTCCGTCAGTCGATGGATGGTGTCTACGGTGTGTTTTACCGCCGCACCTTCATCGGCGCCCTTTCATCACTGCTGCCAGCCCTCCCGCTCTCAAAAGTTGCGCGAGCAAGAAAGAGGCGGGAAGAGATGCATGAAGAAAACGCGGGGAAGGAGGAGGAGGAGGAGGAGCGCGTCTGCGTGTATGAGTTGATGGCACTTCACACGGTGGCGCGTGTCCCGGCTTTGATACGATGCGAGCGCGCCGTACGTCTGGGGTTAGCATAAGGACGGCGCTCTGTTTTTGAAGGAGGAGGTTCACTGCGCTCCTCTGTCAGCAAGCTTTCGGTGCGGGGATTGTGTCTGGAGGAGAGCCTTGAATATTTTGTAGGCCCCGAGTGTTTCTCGATACCTCCGGAGGCAGCTTCTTCTGTCTGCCTGCGTGTGAGCGATTGTGTCTCCCTGTGTTTGTGTACTTGGAGGGTGCGGGAACCGACTCCTTACGCACTACAAATGAGCAGCTGCCTTATCATCAATCCCGTCCTTTCACGCTTATGTGAACTTCATTGTAACAGATACTAGTCAGAGGGATACACGTGCACACTCACACACACACACACACGTGCACGCCCCCCCCTCCTTTTTTCAAACTGCCACAGTTGAAGAGCAGTTGCGTCAAAAGGCAGCTGTCTCTCATCTCGCTTTATCTTCGTCATCTTTTTCCTCGCTGCTTCTCCCACTTCACACGTTTCTGTTTTTCTTCTTATTTTGCTCACTCCCCTGCGCTCCCCTCTCATTTTTATTTTTCCTACCAGTTCTCTTTCTCACCTTTACCTCTGTTGCTGCTCTACCTACCTACCTACCTATCTACCTACCTACATTCTCCTCCAAAGAGAAATATTCTTTCAGTTTTATTTTCATGTGGCATTTCTGGAGAGTACACTTTTTTTAAATTCTGCATCAAAGGATCCATATCACAGGCTCTTCCCTGTCCACCAACCTGCAAAACCCACCCCCACCCAATCCATCATACAGCAGCAGCCAGCCTCACCGTCTCCTGCCTCATTTCTCATAAATTAGTCGTACCTCTCACACACTTTCTCCTTTGTTTCTCGCTCTCACTCATTCCATTCTCCCCATGCCCTCTCCCGCCTCCCGTCTCTCTGTGGTCCTCACATTTCATTTTTCTTCCTACAAATGCCACACAGCAGTCCCTTAAGAAATGTCATTTCTGTCTTCTCCTTTTGTTCTGTAATTTCTCCGTGTCCCTCCTCCTATCTTGGGAATTCATTTATCGTTCGCTGTTCTCCTTTCCCCAGCTCTCTGATCTCTCTGTCTCAGTCTCCCTCTCTATGTCTGTCTCTCAGTCTTTGTCTCTGACACTCCTCCACCCCATTTATCCCCCCCCCCCCCTTCTCTCCCTCTTACGCACAGGTAATTCAGTATAATTGGGAGATGGCGTATTGGCATGAATGTTGGTTGATGTATTTTTTGCCAAATCAAAGCATTGATAGTGACACAAAATAATACAAATTGGTAGAGAAAAGGTTCCAATCCCAAACAGGATTTCTTATTCTTGTAAAGATATATATTGTTTGCCTCATGTGGATTAATCTTCATACAAAATGAGGAATTATTGAGGTAGGATTTACGTATCAAATTTACCAGGTTGATGTTTTTTGATTTTTATCATGAAGCTTTGTTTGATTGAACGCAACAAAAGGTCCAACATCTGCATCTGGGACAGTAGAAAGTCAACACCAGATAGCTTGCCACAGATCGAGTCCATTTACACAACACCTGGAAACAAGTTCTCCCGTATAACGTCTGCTGATATTTAAACTTGCAGGCGGATTAATACCGGCCCAATCAGTATGGAAGATCCTTTTTTTTTTTTTTTACGTCATAGAGTTTGCATACCAGTGGTCAAGATTGCCAATTAGCATCTCGACCCACTTTGCATAGCCATCGAGCACGGGGAAAAAGTCATTTTAACCCAGAACACCCCCCCCCCCCGGTGTTCGTGAGATAATCCTTGTCACAGAGAGACCCTCGGATCGAGCTTGGATGCTTTGGAGGAAATTGGTGAGATGCATCACAGCAATTCAATGCTTCAAATTTGATTCTGATTCTTCTGTGCGGCGCGAACCGTCACACGCTGCACACATGCTCCCCTGTGGCCGGAGAACCAATTTGTTAGGCCTGTGACATCAGACTAGCTGGCTTCATGAGAACGCACAGGTCTCAGCCCCGACGTTAACACACATTGGTCTGGTTTCTGCCGACCGAATTTAGTTATGTTGAGCTGATGGATTTGAATCCACGTGCTTTTGATGTCGGATGCGCAGCAGCTGATTTCGTTTTTTTTAGAAAATCTGGTGCTCAGGGTTATTCAATAACAATTCAATGTATCTGGAATTAGATGTGGATCAATAATGTAATGTTAGGCTCAGTTGGAACTGGACAAATTCTGCTCTGCATGCACTGCTGCCGGTCTTTCTTGAAAACTTAAACATGGCTCTACAGAACACTCAATGAAGCACAGCAATATAATGCCTTGTCTCTCTCTCTCTCTCTCTCTCTCCCTCTGTTTCTGAGCCTGTTTTTGCCAAACCAGAAGTGACTCTTCCCCGGTGGATCCTCGGTGAAAAGATTCCACTCGAGAACAGTTCTCTGGCATGCAGGCATGCAGGCACTTGTGTTCCATCAAAATGCAAATAATATCATCTGCAATATCCAGGGCAATATTATTGTAGTGCTAATTGGTGAAAGAAATTGTTGATGGGACCACCTGCCCACCCCGCTACTCAATTATTTTTAATTACAATGGCTGTAATAAAAGGGAACAAATTGCGTAATGATCAATTTTTCCTCGGCGAGGTGACAGTCTTGCTCTTATTTGCTTTAGCGCGCCCGTGTGAGCCTCATTGAGATGGCAGGGAGGTACTTGTGTTTGAGTCGAGCGGCTCTGAGTGAATGTGGGCCCTCCAGGGAGGGACCTCTCTCCCTCTCGGCTTCATGCAGCACGATTTCTTCCTCACCCCACGCGTCTGTGGAAGTGGTCTTTGGGTGGTTCACGCGTGCCAATATGTGCCGCGTCGCCCCGCAACTCCTCGCGGTTTCACACTGCGAGAGGGTCGCCTTGTCATACATACGTGTGTGTGTGTGTGTGTGGAGGAAAAAATTGCGAACGATTCGTTGTGAACCAAGTGGGCAGGAAAATCCCGAATTACGAAACAATCGCTGTCTTCCAAGTTGTCAAATGAACTTTTTCTTAGCAGCGGCTGGTGAGAGGGGTAATTAATAGCTTCTTTTTGGGACTTCTTCCTGAGTATGTGTCAGGTTTTTTTCCTGGCTGCCTTCAAAGTGATAATGCTCTCCGGCTGTTGCCCCTGGGGACTGCTCCATCTTATTAACTTGTCTTGGGAGAGGGGGCTGCCATGCAGCCTGCTTTACCGCCTGCAGGGACGGAGAAGGACCACTAAGTCTTTTTTTTTCCCGCTGTCTTCTCCCACTCCAAACGCCCACCCCTCACTGTACGTCTTTGTATTCACATGTGGACCGGGGGAATGGGGGTGTGTGTGTGCGTGAACTTGCACGGCGTCTGAAGCGAAGAGGGAATAGTTAAGCAGTCGAGAGACGTTGATTAAATATGATCACTTAGTCTTTGTGATGGATCGTGTTTGACGACACAAAGTTGTCAGTGTGGCGTTAAAGAGGGCAGATCATCCACATCCAGCAGAGGCAGGTTTGGGAGTAAAGGAAATCTAACGCAGGGTACCTGCCAATACCGAGTACATTTCAGATGCCATCGCTCTCTTCCTCCCTCATGTGCACCGTATTCCTCACCGCATGGAGTCATTTCCTTGTACGGTAAGATGAGGCCAGTGACAAAGAAACTGCATTGAATGTGAATCAGTCATGTTGCGGCTAATAACCGATCCCTAGTTGTGAGCGCAGAATGACATCAGACCAATCGTAACAGAATTTAGGGTCATTCGCAGCCGTCTTCACCCACAACGGCTGTCATCGAGAGTGATATTCTGTGATTTAGGTGGACGCGTGGACATACAGCAGGTCGGCCTGCAGGCTGGGAAACTAGCAAGGCAGTGTAAGGTGCGGAGAACATGCACGGACAATGCAAGCCAATAACTTCGACAGGAGGACGTGGGCACTGATGTTTTGTATGGAAAGAGAACTATCCCAGACACCTGAACAAAAGCGTGTGAGAGACTGTCAAAACTCAGATTAGGTGGGACAAACATGACAGATGCGTATGTGTGTGTTTTGTACGCGCACACTCAGCACCTCATGGCCCCGAATGCCAAATTGTCCAGTTACCTTCCTTTTCTTTTTTTTATCCTCCACCAGACCGCATTAGTTTTAGTGCGTGGCAGTGTTTTTCATTGTGTTTTTATATGGCCGTCTTTCATAGTGCCACTTCGAATAAGACACAGAATTGCGTGGTACTCAGGTTAAAGTAGCATTCTGGGGAGCCGGAGGAAGACAAATGGCAGGTGTCTGCAGCGCGGCCTGTTAATCCACGCACATTAAGTCTGCCTGAAATGACGTGCTGTATGGAAAGAGAACTGTCGCAGAACATCGGATTTAAAGCAGCGTAATGTCAAGCAAACCTCACTGCTGTTTACTTAATGTCTAGTTTGTATTCGACGAGAAAATCAATCTTGGAAAGATAACCAAAATGCAGACAAATTAGCCGGCATAAATTAGCCAGAGCATATTCATTGTGATCTCTCAGTGGAATGCGGCGCACGCTGCAGTGTCTTTAACGTTTAACTGCACGATCATAAATGTAATCATGTATTTAATCTTATAGTTTCTGACGGTGATAAACACTGCCTCTTAACCATTTTACAGTCCACGCCAATATGCAAGCACACGCCTAAATCTGAGTTCCAGCCCCGCATACTTCCGTGTGTTTCGGTGAGCTTAGCCTCAGTTTGAGCCTCTGAGCTCATTTTTCAAACCGCTCCTTATCCCGCCTGTGTTCAGCTTCTGTGTTATTGTCCTGTCTTTCATGCATCAATAGATGGATTATTATACATCCCTATTTGTAATTGGAGGGCAGGTTAGACAAGAGGATAATTAAAATAGTGTGTGTTGCTACTCCATCTACTTTCTTGACGCGCGTGGCTCGCTGTGTTTTCCCCCCTGCCCTCCTTTGTCCTCCAAGTTAATGTTGTTGATGTGGCACTTACTGAGGACACACACACACACACACACACACACACACACACACACACACGCACGCACGCACACACACACGCATGGTTGTGGAAGAACTTACTAATGCCAGAGTGGATACAGCATTGTTTTACACTTATAATAAGCTAAGTTACAATGTTATTTTGATTGATTTTGGGTGGTTCACATGACTTGAGTGAAGAAGCAAATCGGGGCTGATTTGTTCATTGATGGAAAATTATTTTGAGAATCTGTCATTAGTTCTTTTTTTTTCCGCAAAAAGCCATGAAAAATAATGTGTTTCATCATTGTAGATTGAATAGTTTGTCTTGAATAAATCAATTATTTGAACCCGTCTTAACGAAGGCCAGCGATAACCACCAAAGGGTTATTCTCTTCCTCGGGTAAAGCTCCCGGCTGCAGCAGAGATCATGTTAGCGCTCACACAGAGGACAGTATTGCACGGGCTGACGGGGGTTTGGGTTCCCAGCTGGCGAAGGCTGACCACACGAGGAATCAAAGCAACAGGAAAATTGGAACGACTGTGGAAAAGTCATGGATACGACCACCAAGACGTAAGCAGGGAGCCGTGTGTGTGTGTGTGTGTTTGTGTCGGTGAGTCTGGAGGCCAGTCCTCATTACAGTGGCTGGTAAAATATTACAGTTCAGCTGACACCGTCTAAGTGAATTGTCCAGAGCAGTTTTGACAGCCAGTGGAAGGCAGGGCTAGATTATGATGGATGATGACAACAGGGCTGGTGCAGAAGGAGCGTTGATGTGTTTTGTTGCTCATGCAAGAACTAATACGTACACCTAATGTGGCGCGGTTTGGGCTGATGGTGTGCAGACGCACACGCGCCCGAGATGCCTGATGGGTATGTTAAAATGTTGTTCCTAACCACAGAATCCATTCAGGACCCCGTCTTCACCTGCCTCACAGCCCCAAATGGTCCTCTCTCTGTGATAGGAAAAAAAATTAATTCATTACTGTTGTTTGCCGTCTGCTTTTGCGATACTGTTCTTGCGTCATTCTTGGCGGCTTGTTGTTCGGGGAGAGTTATCCAACCCTGAACATTCAGATGTCGTTGCTTTCCTGTTTTCCTATCGATACGTTTTCATGTCATGAACATGAATGGTTCCGCTGGCAAGTGAAAAATGGATCAGTTTATCGAGCAAAAGCTGACTGCACTCTTTTAAAGCTTCAGTCCTCTTTTCTTTTTCCATCAATATGAAAAAAGCCAATGAAAAATTATCAAAGGCAATATCAAAGCACCAGAAAAAAAGAAAAAAAAGCACAAGACCGCTGACCACCACATGCCGTGTTAACTTTTCAGGGGTCAGAATAAAGTAAACTCATTGAACCGTTTGTACGGTGTTCAGAGCGAAAGCCCAAAGAAGTGTTCACAGCGCTGCTGTCTGGAACACGCTCTATGGAAGTGATATGAATCAATCTGAACGTCAGAGCTGCTGGGCTTTAAAGTCTCTCTGTGTGTGTGTGTGTGTGTGTGTGTGTGTGTGTGTGTGTGTGTGTGCGTGCGCGCGTGTGTGTGTGTATTTACATGTGAGTGTGTGCAGAGAGAGAACGAGAGACTGAGCCTTTTATCAGATAGCTACGCCTACCATCTCAGGGCGAGTGAGTAATGGACACCAGCATCCGAGTTGTAAAGGACTGGATCTGAATCCTCTGAAGGTTTACTTGTGTGTGCTAAAATACCACAAACGACAAAATATCTTGTTTGGTGAAAAGATGGAAGGACTGCTCTTTTTCTCCCTATTTACCTGCGTTTCCCCTTTTCATCTCTGTGCACATTAAGGCAGGAGCCGTATATTCGAGGGCTTGAAGAAGTGGGCCCAAATGCCGTCGAATTGTCTTCCTCCCGCCCTTTGTTGGAGCAGATGGGATAAGGAGAACACTTCATCCCCAGGTTCACTGGTCTTTTGGCTTCTTCTGGCGTGGCCAATCCATCCCCCAGTAGTCACTCTAGCTTCTGGGTTCATGCCCGCTCTCCTTCCCTCTTGTCCTCCCTCCAAACACTGACTCATTCACTCATTCCCATCCCCTCCCCTCTCGCATCCACTCTCCTCTTCTCAATTTGGCCGCCAGGGAGGTGTGCGGCACCGAAGCAAGCATTATTGATAGAGCATCTGTTTAGACATGGTGCAGGATCTGTGGCATGTGGGCGAGCAGCTGGGGGTTCGAGCATGGGAGACATTATGTCATATTACATATCTTGATATGTCTCGTTCACTCGTGTGCGTGCCCCGTTTCACAGGCACACACTCCCACAGACACCGAGAAAACACAAACGCATGCCACCGCCATTCTCCTGTTCCATGACCTAGAACCAGTTCAAGGTTGACAACACATTCAAAAAACTTTTTGTTTTTGCAAATGACTTCACGAGTTGTGACAGACTGCCGAAGGCTGAAACCAATGAGATGCAAAAGGAAGCTAACCGAGCACATGTAAAAGCTCTAAATAGCTTCAAAAACTCTTCAGTCTTCAATGTCCTTATGGTTTTAATGAAGCCGACAAATCCTGCTTTACCTTTCCAAGGTATTAGTTTTCATTCTGATATGACCTTTAACCTTTCTTAGCCCTGCTGGCTGCTCTGGCCACTCACTCATGTCGAAGTCAAAGATTTGTTTCACAGCAGACATTTGGACGTGTAAAAACAGGAAAAGCACAGGTGCACTTGATAACATGAATAATGGCTGCGTTCCAATTGCATTCACTTGAATGGAACTGGGCCATCGCTCATATCATTTTTTACACCTGTGCTGTCCTATTTATTACACACTGTGGGAAAGTCCGCCTGCACTTCTGGTTATCGTTGCTTGATAAGCACCTCTGCGTTTTATTGACGTCTCACCAACCGCCCCGCTATAGTTCTAGTGCACCTGTTGCCTCATCGCACACACGTGCCGTAGGTTTGTTGTTCGCACAAGAAGTCTGTGACCTCCCATGATTCCCTGTATATCTTCAGTCTTATCAGAGGTCTAATCAGCCACAATGAGTGAGAACACCTGTGTGAGGATGCAGCCTTTAAGTCCCTACACAGCTCTGGTTCACCCGCACAGGTGTTGTCAATCACTTTGCAATTACTTTGGCTGGTTAGACTTCTTCGCAATGTGGGCATATATATATAGATATATAGATATATCTATAGATATATATATATATATATATATATAGATATATATATATATAGATATATATATATATATCTATAGATATATATATATATATATATATCTATAGATATATATATATATATATATCTATAGATATATATATATATATCTATAGATATATATATATATATATATATATCTATAGATATATATATATATATATATCTATAGATATATATATATATATATATATATATCTATAGATATATATATATCTATAGATATATATATATCTATAGATATAGATATATATATGTATATATATCTATATATATATAGATATAGATATGTATATATATCTATATATATATAGATATAGATATGTATATATATATATATATATGTATATATATATACTGTATATTACATTTAAGTGCATATAGTATGGTGACTTTACCAAACGTCTATATGATACAGATTTAAATTGAATATGTAATTTCCTCAAATTGTGTTTCCAAATGAACCGTTGTCAACAGTGCTCAGATATTAACATACTATATCCGTAACACACCAGTACCTTCTCATTATTTTGTATTTACAGCCACGTGTCTGTTAGTCAGGGTTATTACAATAATTCACTTTAGTGGTTTTCAAGCTTCTTATTTTTTCCCACTTTGAAGGCCCGTTTGGAGCATCTTGTTTCTCAAAGGAACAGCTTCATGGCTTAAGTATGCAAATGGTTCAGATCACACCTGATCTCTGCTTTGAGTGGCAGAGATCAGGTGTGCACAATCATTTCATCAGATTGAAGTTTGAAGCAAACAGTCTTCACTGAAAAGGTGCAGGTGCAAGTCCAGATGAATACCAGGTGATTTGATCTCTTTCCCTTCAGCTTGCTTTCTTTATGCATAATTAGTTTCTTTTTTTAAGTATTTTCTATGTGCATAAGATACGAGGGTGCATGGGGATCGATGCAAAAAATCCTTATGATGTCAGTGATATTCAGTGGCTCGTGCATCGTCTGTCTTTGTGTCTGTCCTGACCGGTACTGATGGTCAGTCTCCTTAATTACATTTTCCCTTTTCTTTCTCCTGTTTTTTTTTCTCCCTTTTTAAAATCTGCACGTAAATACCAAATGAGAATACGAGAGATTACCGTGATATTCTTTTGCTCGGCGGTGATCAAAGGTCAAGTTCACCGTGACCCGTGACAAAACACATTAGGACAATTTCACACAAATGTCTAATTGGATTAAATGATGAAGTGATGACGTTTTGGACAGACATGGATATAAACTGCAACATGTCTGCTTGGCGGAGGCGTGCAAGCGCAAAGCGCTAAATACTGGCTCTTATTTTCTTTGCATAAATAATGACATTAATAGATTTGTATTTGCCGCTTCTCGTTTGAATTCCACTCAATTTCCACTCCAGCACTAAAGTGGCTGAAAACCTACTGCACACGATGTGCGTGTGGACAGAGGAGAGACATTTAATTAAGTGGGAAGCGGCAATAAAAAGCCATGTTGCACCAGAGTTAAGCAACATTGACTGGCCCTCCCTTAATTATGTATCATAAATGTAGAAATGGTTGCTTTCGATCAACCAGAGCCCGTGCTATTACTAGAGGGGGCTCGCTTTATTCATATTCCCTTATGCATTTTGCAAAGTTTTAGAAACAAGCCTCTCTGTTGTCCAATTTCCTCCTATTACTGTGTTATTGCTGATGTTTGCTTATAAGGCTTTCAAAAGAAAGGCAAAGCCAATCCAATGGAAAGGAGTCAGTGAGTGTATCAGTATTTTTGGGCTACCATGATAGCCATTAGTACTAGTTTTGTTGTGTTTCTTTGGCCTTCATTTGTCCACACAGACGAGACTCGACCATCATTTAATTAGCAGCCTGTAAATGTGTCTAAAATGTGCGCGACTATTGGATGGAAAAGACCGATTGTGCAGTCGGCTCTGGCGATGTGAAGCCCAGTTTGAAGCTGCCCTGACTGCAGACACGCTCGGTGGTCAGCTCTGGGTTTTACGGTCTTCCATGCCATTTGTTGGGTCTGACCTTTTAAGATGATCAAGCGCAGGGAAAGTGACCCCTGGCAGGGTTTGTTCAAAAGAGCAGCCTCTTGGTAATGGGGGGGGGGGTCCACAGCCTGGCAACATGCTGGGGGATTGATCAGCCCCTCACTCAAAGGCCAAATACAGAAAGCCCAGCCAGAGCAGAAGGCTATGCAGGATGTGGAGCCATCCTCTGCTTTGAAGCCCTCACCAATACCTCATCTGTTTCACTGCATGAATAAACATGTCTAACTCCTATCTGGTAAATCGTCGCCTCCGTCCTTTACCTCGTCTGTCCTCTTTACTCCTGGATGGCCTATCAGTTGCTTCGCTGCAGATGGAAATATATGAGTGGAGGTCACAAAATCCTTCTTTTTTTGTCGGGTGCCCACTCTTTCTCCTCATCTTTCTTGTCGAGCTCGCTCCCTCTCTCCCTGCTTCTCGCGTGAACACTTCCTGTGCTCTAGTGTTGTTGCACAGGATTAAATCCACTCATTTAGAGCTTGCATTGCTGCCACAGATGTCAGCTTTGAGATTGAAATGAGCTCCCTCTTCTGCAAAGAGGCTGAGTTAAAAGGACATTTCAGAGAGGGGGGAGAAGAGGGAAACTAAACAGAGATGCAAAGTCTTTTCAGTCCCGTAAGTGGAGCCAGAGTGTGCGCGGTTGACCAAGGGCTGAAGTGAGCGAGGATGGAAATACTGTTGATAATCATGCACCACACCTGTGGCGAAAAACATTCTATGCCATTTTTACTGTGGTTTCATGTTAATCATGCAAATGTTGCATTTGTCTGAAATCACCCAGCACATGTGTACTTTTGTGGACAGCATCAATTTTACAGACATGTTGTGTTCAAATATAAAAATGAGGATAACTTGCCAAATATGTTCTTATTTGCAAACATTTTCAGGTCAGGAATCTGAACACTGCTTAGAGCCAGGATCAAAATTCTTCTTTCAATGTTTCAATTTATTAACATAAGAGTCAACGTTTTCTTTTTTATAGAGGGAATATCTATTTACATCACTCCATAAATCAGACTGTCAACAGCCATGAAATGAATCCATTTTGGCCTTGTTTTTAGGAAAGAAATGTTCTATAAATAAGGCTATGAATGATATATGAACGAGCTCCGCAATAACAACCCTCACCATGTAGATGGGACCGAACCAGTACATACACCAGGTTTGGTGTATGTCTGGCTCAGAGGATGAGAAAAATGAAATGTTTTGAGAAAGCAGCCCTTTAAAGATGTGTATTGTAAAATTCCATACATTTTGCAGGACAGCGTAATTTGACTTACATATACTTACATTAAGAGAGTTCATTTCTGCATTACAAGTTCTCTGAGTTATGTTCACACCTTCAAATGAGGCATTATCTGATGGTAACGTTTGGTGAATTTAGGAGAAAGACTAAGAAGTCACATAAACCCCCTTAATGTGTATTTTTGGATGTTCTCTCTCCGCTCGTCTGAACACAACAATGATGAAATCATTGACGAGTACCGGGCTAGTATGGGCGGCTGCTTAAATGACAGAAGCCAGGCCAAGAAGCAGCCACGGTTAGAGTGCGCTGTGTGCAGCAAGCGGCGCTGAAGCGAAAGACGCTGCAGTCTGGGTGGTCCAGGTGTCTCATCTGCATGTTGAACATCTCCACGGGCCCCCCGCAGCTTGAAGAGACAGTAGATTAGCCATGACTCCTTAAAGAGTGGCCTCTGCGCCTATGCTAATAGGAGATTGTGACCTTTCTTTACCCTTCATCAGGTGCTCCTCTGGAACAGCCAACGTAAAAAGGCAGAGTCACAAATCAATGAGTCGAACGGGCTCCAGCGAAGACGTAAACAAGCGACGGTTACGGCCGTCCGGGGAGCTTTCTCATCCGTGCAAATCACTGCCCAAAGGCAGCGATGAAAGGATCCTCTGAAGTTATGAAGACGCCACGCCGTGTTCCGTTTATCGTTTGATTATATACCCAATTATAGTGCAAGTAAGCAATTAAACCGAGCTGCTGTGAACAGATTCTGTCTGCAACTGAACTACAAGAGAGGAGAGAGAGGGGGGAGGGAGAGAGAGAGAGAGGGAGAGAGAGACACGCTTGATGAAAGAAGGGTGCTCGTGAAGCAAGCAAAGCCTGCCTTGATTACAAGGGTCAATAGCATCAGGGTGACATCATCTCGCATCACTTGATGAGTCCATGATGTCATGATCTGAGCTCTTGTGTGTGTGTGTGTGTGTGTGTGTGCGCACATGTGGCGAATGGGGGAAAGGCTTTCTGTGGGAACAGTCCTCTTCTTTGCCATAAGACCATAAAAGCATCTGTAAAGTAAACACAAGTGGCAGTTCCGCCTCTAAGCATTTGGCTCACTCAGTGAAAGCAATCTCTACCAAATGGTAATGGGCCTCCGCAAAGTGGCATCATCAGTTCTTCATTTTAGATGAACTGCTACTGTGTCACGCCTTTAAATATACCCCGTGCTTAAATACTAATAACAATCTGGCCATACAGGCGATGAAAGGCCCAGTTCGCTGGAATCAATTTTACTTTGCAACCCCTCCCCCCTCCCCCCCTTTTGCACGTAATTCAGTGCTTTAAAACCTGGTTGTTTGCGGAGGATTATTTTGATGAAATCCTTTTAGTCCCTGAGTGAATTCCCCTGTAGAGGCTCTGGTGGGAGGTGTTGGCATCCAGCAACTTCCTGCCAGGTTTTCTATTCAGTCCAAAAAGGAGAGAATACACTGTTCCTCATGTACGAACTTCTGAGCGATATGCTCTTCCATTCCTCTGCCTCCGCTCGCCACTTATTATTCCCCCTTCTGGTTCCCCGCTCTCGTCAGGAATGAGAAATGCTAATTTAGTTTAATGAAATTGATATCTATATCAATAGGTCAGACAAACACAAAAGGTGCATATCTCTTTCATTCATTCCAAGTCCCCACGTTGCTTCACACCTCCAAAGAAATTCATCACGCCGCCTCAAAGCCCTTTTTTTTTTGGAATGGGCTCGCACCACATTCCTCCCCACATTGGTCGTGACTGTACGTGATAGAAATGGAGACATCTATTAAGCTCGGCCTATTGCTCGGCACAAAGGAGTCTGACATTCTTGAATAAAGAATCCCCCCGTGGTTCAAACCTTTGGATCTCATTACACCCGTACTCCGTTTGTACTGAAGAAATTCTATCAGTGCTGAGCAATTATGTTCAGGTTGGTTTTGCATCATCTTTTTGTAACTCATATTCAATCCGCTGGTCTCGCTGGCTTGTTGTCTTACCCGCAGCGGCGTTTACCTAACCCCGCATGTATTTCCCTCACGGCCTATTCCAGCTGTAGCTGCGTTCAACATAAGAGATGTGCCGCTGTCTTAGCCCGCAAAAGCTACATGTCTTTAGGCAAGTACAGTGGCATCATGAAGAGATAAAGCCATGGTCTCTATGTGTGTGTGTGTGTGTGTGTGTGCTTGTTCTACGGATCTCAGCCAACGGAATTGGATTACTCCAGAGGAGAGGGAGCGTTCATTTTTCCATCATCTTCTCACGGACAGAGGTCCCTTCATTGATTAGGTTAGGTTCACAGTGTTTGTTTCTTTACAACACTGTCAAACTGCATTTCAGTGATGCCACGATGAGAAATTAAACAAAGACGAGAGGAGGGTTATTTTTAATTACCGACGATGCAAAAATATTGTTTTGGACGTTTTGAAAACCTTGTTGATTAATCATTAACACAATGAATGCAAAGTAAAATAGAGCTGACGCTTTCCATTACGCCCACTCATTCATATCTATAATGCTGGAGAAGAATCATGACAACACAAAGTATTTTATGATGACTTATAGGGTCAGGTATCATAATACTTCATTGATGGTCACTCAATGAGTTAGTTGTAATACAACAAAAATAAAAATATTTTATTAATGGATTATAATCTCTCTTATAATCCATTATTATATTTTACGTTACTCTACCACTACACAGTCATTTTTTGCTTTAATTAAAGTAAAAATTGATTCGATTACATGTGTTCTTGTATATTTAACTATTTTTCACTTTACTTTGTACAGTGCTATAAGAAAATGGTAAAACATATGTATGTTCATAATGCGTTCTGGACATGGGCATCATAGAAAGTGCTGCCAAAAACGGAAAAGTACTGCAACGCCAGCTGAAGTACAGTCTACTTTACAGGTTTTTTTATGTAATTGGTGTGTCAGTGCAGCAATTCCATGGAAACAGCAACATCTGTGCTGCTCCTGGATGTTACTGGATGACGATGCTGGTCTAATGTTGCAGGCTGGATCCACTGGGTGCAGCTAACCCAATCATTATCCACACGCTGAGCGCCAAGAGAAGGTTTTTAGTGCGATATTACAAATATAGAGAGAGAGAGAGGAAGGAAGTCACACAGAGACAAAGAGAGAAAACAAGAGAGCAGCTTTTCCTTTCCCAAATGGACCGATTTTATTGGGAACCCGACCAAGTATTCTCATGACCTGATTGCCACAGACTGCAAGAATACTGTGTTTTTGCTGTCGAGTGTCAGTGTTGAGCGCTACATTACCAACATGTGTTTCTAGAGCCCAACCTCCCAGATCGCACATACCAGGGACCAAATGTTTGACGTTGCTGGGGCTGCACGGAATTCAATGCAGATTTTTTCACAGGCGTGAAAACCCACACGGAGCTCTCGTCTCAGTTAGGTCATGTGTTGAAAGATAACGAGGATCCATCCAAGTCCATTATGTTCATGAATGTGCGATCACTTGGTGAAGTGGAATATGAAACTGAATATATTGTGATTAATCATGAACCTCCCAGCGAGTGATGCTACTTTAACAGCTTGAGCAATCACAGAGGTGCAACGACAAAAGGCTCTTCAAATGGCGAGGAATGTCTAAACGGGCTTCAGACCAGGAAATATTAAATTATACTGGAACTCCATACATGTACATATACGGCCAGCATTTTCTAGATTATATCAAATACATGGTTTTTATATTTTTATGTAGTGGCTCAGCTAGGGCTGGGCGATATCACGATGCTATAACAATACAGTGATGTGAGACTAGATATTGTTTTGGATATCGTAATATGGCAAAAGTGGGTTTAAAAGGCTGCAATTTTTACTTTAATGTAAAAATATGTTATTTTCTGTTCAGCTGTTCTGTTATTTTTACCTTTACCCACTTAGTCATTACCGATGACTATTTATGAAAGATCTAATTAGTGAATATATATTGTGAAGGCACCACTCAACCCTAAACCCCCCAGAATACTGTGATATTTAAAATGATCTCCGTATCACTCAGCCCTCGGCTAGTCGGGGTCCGGAGCTCCACTAACGTCCCAGTATATGTGTTAGTGTGTCAGTGTTACTGCTGCCAGTCGCTCTTCCATGTTGTCTGCATGTTCCATTATGTTGTCTGCTGGGACTTGTCTTCGGTCATGAGACAAGTTTAGCTTCATCTGGACCAGCTACAATATTACAACTTTGCTTTCACATAAATGACAATATAATTCTCATAAAACAGGCCATAATTCTTTGGAATAACCGTTTGATACTGCAGCGCATTTTACTTCTACTTCCATACTTTTGGTTTTTGGGGTATTTCTACTTGCAATTTTGCAATGCTATCCTGATACTTTAGAATGATTTATAAGGATACTGATTGCAAAGAGACACTGGCATCTTTTTTTAAAGGAGGCTGGTCCGTCCTCGGGTTATCTATACCTCAAAATAATCCAAACTATATTCTTTATATTGATCAAAAGATAATTCTCTTTTTCTCTCTTACATTGCTTTGAATTCTTCATCAAGTGCCCCCTTTTTTTTAGCTCTTTATGGCGTACCACTTTTAGACTGCTGTCGGGGAGTAGTTGCTGTCGACACAGTATGCCTTTCTGCCTCTGGCCCGGCTAAAACTGGGCATGTGCCGCATTGACAGCCCAGATCTGCGTGGACTGACACGCGCTGAAGTTATAGCTGGTGATAGTGTTTGACAATTATTGCTGAACGTTTGAATACACGTCTGTAATTAGAGCATAAATCAAAGCAATGACATCATGGTACGAGTCCAGGTCACAGTAGTCCCGCGTACTGTTTGTGTGTGTGTTTGTATGGAGACCGGGTGTCTCCTAAAGTAGGACAGTAGAAATTGATGGCCAACTCTGAAAGCTGACCTACATAGAGGCACAGACAAACTAGTTCCCTCAGCATGCACGCTGAGCCCGGTTGCTCTGCAGAAAATGCAGAGGAAGCAGGCATATGGTAATAGAATAATAAAAGCTATAATGTGTCCTATCACTTATATGCAGACGATATCCAACTTCATCTGTCATTTAAACCCAGCGAGGCATTCACATTAACTCGGCTCCTGGACTGTGTCAATGACATCAGAGACTGGACGGCAGAAAACTGCTTGCAACTCAACGACTCTAAGATGGAGGTCCTAGTTATTGCTCCAGAGGAGTTTGTCCCCATGATCAGGCAGATTATTAGTCCTCTCTCCTCTGCTGCCCATTGCAACCTGCGTAATCTTGGGATTTTCTTTGATCGATCCATGTCGTTTGACCCTCATGTTAAGCAGCTGTCCAGGTCATGTTTCTTCCATCTAAGAAATATCAGTAAACTGAGATCTGTAGTATCAACACCTTAATTAGAGATGATCATACACACATTTATCTCCTCTCGCATTGACTACTGCAACTCACATTTTACATCACTCAGTGCATCTGCTCTTAACCGTCTGCAGGTCATCCAAAACGCTGCCGCCAGATTACTCACCAGGACAAATCGACGGTCTCACATCACCCCCGTACTCCGATCTCTCCACTGGCTTCCTGTAGCATCTCGGATACACTTCAAAATTCTCACCATCACTTACAGAGCACTTCACGGTCAGGCTCCGGCTTATGTAGCTGATCTACTTCGCCCCTATTCACCCGCCCGCACTCTCAGGTCAAACGCTCGAGGTCTTCTGTCAGTCCCACGCACACGATTTAAGAGCCGTGGTGACCGAGCCTTTGAGGCAGTGGCCCCGAGGCTCTGGAATGCTCTGCCTGCAACTCCACGCCTCGCAGATACTGTGAATACTTTTAAAAGCCAGCTCAAAACCCACCTGTTTAGGCTGGCGTTTGTGTAAAAGTAAACCCATGTCCTCAACCTGCTCTTAAAATATGTTTTACATTTTTATTTTATTTTTTATTTTTTATTTTATTCTTAAATTTTTTAATTTTCTCTGTGTAGATAATTTATTGACCCTTGGGTCACATTGTGTTTTTTATGCTTTTAAATGTCTGCTCTGTTAAGCACTTTGTGATACTACTGTCTGTGAAAAGCGCTCTATAAATAAATTCATTCATTCATTCATTCATGTTGTACATTTAATACAAATGCATGCACTACAGCCATGCATACACTTTTGCAAGTCTCAAATCCTGGTTTCACTTGGACTTTACTCTCTGGGGGCTGGTCAAGTAAACGACCGGAAAACGCTCACCTGAGAATATTTCAAATCAGAACTATTCATGCTAGCAATGATTATAAATTAGTGAAAGTTGCATCATTTTATTTTATTTTTTCAATTAAAAAGGTTGAGAGGATTCTTGCAGAGCAGTCGGTCCGAAGTAACCGTTGTCCAGCCAAAGCTACTGTAACCGATTTTAGTGATTTTCCTTTTTGCAAAAAGCGAGTGAATTTGACTTCCCTCTGGTAAACTGTTACGCAGTGTACTTTATATGACTCGGGCTTTTATTGTGAAAGGTAAGGATGGAAGGAGTGGATCCGCTACGCGCTGCCCATGTCGAGGTTGAAAGGAGTAAAACATTTTGCCATCTTGTCTTTGGACCAGGGAGGGTCTGTGTTGTTGTAGTATACGTATTAAATATGTTCCTTTCGCAACGTAATTGGGGTTGATACCTTTGCTCGCAGTGCAGAAGCTCAGAAAATTGCTCCCAAAAAGAAGACTTTGCTTTTTGAGTATTATTCGCGTTCTATGTAAAGGTACTCATGGCAAAAAACAGTTTGAAATTTTTTCCCTTTTTTTGAATTGCACATAAAAATACAACTCCCCGGTGATTAAAGGCTTGAAGAATTTACGTAGTCGAATCTCATTTGTCACGTCTTGCCTATTGTCAACTGATCGTTGAATCAGGTTTGTTTGCTCCTGGATTGACATGGTTTATTGTGAGTAGGTGAGGCGCTGTCCGTTGTACTGAAACAGAGCGGGGGAGATAGAGAGAGACCCCTACGCTCTTATGCGAGTGCTCTGATTTAGGAATGTGTTCTTTGGTTTTTAAATATGGGCCTACTGTTGTTATTCAGCCTATCTGAGGCTATCACCAAGACGCTGCTCTGAAGGTCCCGCAAATTTGGATAGTGCGTCTACATGGTCATTAAGGAGGTTGATTGAAAGTACATGACATTGGCTATATATCATGAATTATTGGGGGAAACCAAGCAATTCTACGTAAAATCAAACATTTAGAACCCTATTTAGCCAGAATGGAATGGTCCTTTGTTTAATGACAGATTTTCCACACACCACCACATAGTCGACTGTTCACATCGGGTCGCTGCTAATAATTCCATCAACTATTCCTTCTGTTCCATTGCCTGTTTTTCAGTGTTGGACGTCCTACGTTCTATCTGAGGTTTGCAGAAATCACGATGAATTCAGATATTTAATTGATTGACCAGAATGTCTGAAAAGACTGTTCTAGAAGTTCTGAACTGATGAGTGCAAACCCACTGGGGGTTATGGTGCATAAAATGATGAAGGCCAAGAGTGAAGGAAACAACACGCTGATATCTGTCTCATTGTTCTCTGGCCTGACACTTCATTTCATTCCGTAATTAAAAGCTCCTCCGTGACGTTTCTGATCGCCAGTAATGAGATGTCCTCTCAATTGTTGTCCAAGCGAACACGTTCCAGCTTTTAAAAAGCCCCCGAGCTGCTGCTGAACAAACACAATGTTTTAGTAATTGTGGCCAGATTCTTAGCCACCTCTTCTACCACCTGCTGTTTGCCGCCTACACATAATCATCACCTTTTTAATGTTGTGGTCAAATTGAGGGTTGACATACCGCGCAGTGGGCAGACCAAGTCCACAGACAGAGTAGCGTTGGTGAAGTCCCGAGGGGGCCGTTGCATTCGTCCACCCACACAAAGTCTTTTATTGTCTCAAATAAAGTACATTAGAAAGTGCTCTTTTTGTCTGTCGAGCACTCTGGCTGTAACGCCGCATTATTACAGTGTTGAGACACAGCTAGCGAGCGCTGATGGCTCATTTGATTAATATTAAGGCTAACGGGGCTTCAGCAGATGACTCAGGCACTTATCACGGAGTAAATCAAATGCTCAAGGCAGCGTTCATTAACATTATTCAATGTGGCCTGAAGCCATGCTTTGTATTATTACTTACCTGGATTCACACGCAAAGGCTTTTTGTAGTTTTCCGGTCTCTTTTAACAAACACGTCTTTTAAGTGAAGTGTGTTGCTTGAAAACCTGGTAGTGGAGTGTTTTAATGCTTCTAATTTAGCCGTAGGATGTTCAGTGTCTGTGTGTCTTTTGATTTCAGCTCTGATGTGATGAAGAAACAAACAAGCGGTCATTGACGAGATAGTTAGTTCGTCTCCCCCCCCCCCCCCCTTACTGCATAAAAGCTATCTGTCCACGGCTCGCCTGCTCCCCCGAAACAATACGTTACAAGGAGGACAAATGCATCAAGGGAAAAAAAACGAACCCAGAATATATTGATTGTGATCGTGCAGCTAAAGCAACAACACGACAGGTCTTATCTTTCCGAACGTTGTCTTGGCTCATGGCTCACTGTACTGTACACTTCAGTGATTCATTTCACATCGTCCATCTTCACTCCCCCCCCACGCACTCGCACTCACGTCAAAGCAGTCACATTTATTTGTTCCTCTCCGTCTTTCTGTCCCCTCCCTCTGTGTGTTTGTCTACATGTTAACCAATAAAAAACAAAACATGCTTTTTTTTTTTGTCTCTTCAATGTCAAACGTAAACACCTATTTTATTATAAGTCCAATAAGGAGGACAACACTCCCTCTCTCAGGACTACAGACCTCAGCTGACAGCTCTGTTAAGACTCCTTCTTTCCTTGTCTTCAATCTGTCTTATTTACTTGTACTTTCTGATAACATTTATTACATCCTCCTCCTTCAGCGTGTTGATTATCAGAAGGGCTGGGCCATAATTCAATATGATTATTCATCGTCTTGCAATGACGAGCACATACTCAGATTTCTCCGAAAATTTTGCACTTAGATTCCTAATTCAGTGAGAAAATACTCTTTTCATTTGTCAAGTATCTAATTCACACAGGACTATGCAAGACATTGTGGTTATTTCCTATTTCCTATTTATTTATTGAATTACGAGATATGAAATTACCTACCTAGACCCCGTCGTTACAACATTTTTCACAAACTGAATTTGAATGAAATTTCAAAGACTTTCTCACTCAACTTTCTGAATACGTATCCGCATTAGTATATCAACACTGATACTTCAGTGAAGTTTGTTTGACAAAGACGTTTCTAACGCGCTAGATAATCACCTGTGTTTTCAAGCACAGTTCATTTCAGGAGGCGAGCATTTATTTATTTATTTTTTATTTTTTTTACAAATTTGCTCTTGCTCTTATTCTCTTTCCTCTCCTCCGAGCGCCCTGTGCTGTTGGAGAGTTCATGCCGTTAACTGTATTAAACAGGGGATTAACGCCCGGGGCTCCGGGGCTCCAGTAATAGCAGACGGAAATCCTGATCAAAGGCCTCTAACTGTGCCGTGGGTGTCCGGACTGCCTCTGTCTGCTTCTCTGCATTACAAGGAGATGGGGCTTCGGAGGCTGGGGCACACAGGCAGTCAGGCGGTGCAGGAGCTCTCTGTGGACTCACCCCTGATTGGACGGATGAAGGTTGGACCATGCATAATTAAGGCAGGATAACCAGTTCAGAAGGGGGGGAGGGAGTATAGGAGGAGCGGTTGTTGCTGCAGGTGGGTTGCGCCGATGACCTAGCAGCCAAGCGTACATGTACAGTACACGTGTGTGTGTGTGTTTATGCATGTGCAATACCCATCGGGTGCATGCGCTGGGGGGGTTCATTCCTTTCCTGCTGCGTCCCAGAGGACACGTCTGACACTTCCTCCAGGTTGCCCCGCTTCCTTACTGTGTTGACGGGGCCAGTATTCAGCGGCAGGCTGCTCTCATTGGATGCAGTTTTAATCGGGAGCTTCATAAAGGCCTATTGTCAGAGCGTTAGATATACCTGGTGATGGCTTTTGGCTATTAAAGAGGCTGCATCAACTCAAATAATGCATTACAGTAGCCATTGTTGTGTATGCTTGAATATATGAGGCAGTTCGTGTCATAGCTTGTGTTCATTTACTGAATTGATGGGGCTGTAGAATATGCGTGTGTGTGCGCTTGCAGGTATACATGTGTAATATGTCACATGTACCAGGACAGTGAGGTCCAATCAGTGTCAGCGGGGAAAGCCTCTACACTTTTTATATTCAGTCCATGCTTAACATCAAGCGAGGAGAGGTGCAGGTAATCAGCTCCAGGTCTGCACTGACACTACATGTGTGCTTTACATCCACTCTCATGTACTTATTGCGGTATATTTAGCTGCAGTCATTCGGGAGTCGGGGGATGCCTGCTTCCTGCAGCAGTTGTAAATGTGTTGCCTCTTAACTCTGCCTCGTGTGCATGCTCACACAGGCTTACCAGATCTCTCCAACAATAACTGACACCACTACCTATAATAAAACTCCTCCCACGACCACGTCTATGAGCTCATATTTCTCTAAAAGGCTAAATGAGGATGGTTTTTTATTTATTTTTTTGTTATTTACTGTCATATTTTTGAAAATATCTGTGCTGTGCAGATGGAAGTCACATCAGGCATCGAAAGTAAAAACGTAAGAGGAGCATTTAAACCCACTTTACATCGGGGGGGTGAACACATTAGAGAATCCTGTTAAGTTTCAAACTTAATTTAAAGCTGCAACACCACTTTTCAAGTCAAAGTCAACTTTGCTGCATCAATTTGCAAGCTCCTCCATTATCTGCTTCTGGCAGAATCAGCTTTTTCCCAGGTTGGGCGGGGTGCGGGGTGGGAGCGAGGGGGGGGGGGTAAATACATTTGAGCAACAGAAGCGGAGAAACCTGGAATGAGTGTGAAATAAAGAGCGGGTATGATGAAGGTGGTAAAGGGCCGTGAAAGTAGGCTCCCTGCCGATTGTGCGTAGCGATGAAATGAGGGCCGGTTCTGGCTAATAAGTGTGAGCAAGTGCGGCCAAGAGGCCTCAGCCAGCAGCCACGCAACACTTATTATCCCCCCCCACCCCCCAAAAAAATCCATGTGTTTCCATTTACAGTATTATTCAAGCTGCGTGTGCGTGTGGGAAGGTTGTTCATTGACACCTCTCTCCTCGTGTCTGTCGCCACTGACGGTCTTTAATAGTCTCGCCGAGGTCAGCCTCCTGCCATGTGTTTGAAGAGAGGGGGCCGAGACGCGCGAGGACGATCTCGCTCTCTGCCGACACCCCCCGCAGGAGGAGGACGGGGAGTGAGGAACGTTTCTGTTTCCGCTGTTCCCGTGGCCTGTAATTGTCTGTACGGTCTGTAAAATAGGATAGTAGTGCAAAGGACTGCGCCGTAATGGGCGGAGAGGGGGGGGGGGACAGAAGTTCAGACGGTCCACGGCGGGTGGGGGGGGCCACCGACCAAGAAGGCGTGTGCTGAGCCAATGAGAGAGAGAGAGAAAGAATAGGGATGTTTTGTTTCTTTTTTGCGTTCGTCTACAGTTTCGTCTACACGTTTCAAAAGTAGTCCCCCACTACAGCAGAAAATGTCTTTTTGTTCATTTAAACAGATCCAGTCATGGGTGGAGGGGCCCTGCTGGTGGTGTGGATCGGCCCTGACCCCGGTGGATATAATGGTGCAGGGGAAAATGTTCTGTCAGTTGATGGAGGAGCTGCCTGTGGCGGCAGGAAGGAGTGTGTTGACAGGGGCCATGTGTGTTAACCCCTCTGCTTGTCACTTTTTCTGTCTTTCAACCCCCCCCCCCCCTCTCCAACCCTCTCATTTCACCTCACCTTTTTCTCTTCCACCCCTCCTCATCCCACCCCCACCCCCTGTAGTAGACTCCACTCCCTCTACCTACACTCCTCCGTGACAAATTACTCCTGGCGGTTGATTTGTTGGTTGTCAAAAGTGCTCCTCGTGCTGGCATGAAGGTGGGGTGAGCGCGAGAAGAGGGTGCAGCCCCCCCCCACCCCTCCAGCTGCAGCTCAGTGTTGAGACGTCTCAGTGGAAATTGATATTCTGTCTCATAAGATCTCATTAGATTCGATGTTGTCCATGTTTAATCAGCTCACACATTAGGTGTTCCAGCCCTTCTTTTGACAGGGCTGCTTTGATATGTTCTAGCTCGTGTCAGTAGCGGGAGCCGGGCTTCGGGAGGATCTTTTGTTCCTCGTGGAGGAGGAGCTGGAGGAGAAGCAGAAAATGACAAATGCCAGCGAGAGATAAAGACTTTATGACAAAACTCTGGATGCCGGTGGTTTGCGATGGGCCGGCTAGTAGGCAGCAGCTCATCACAAAGACAGCCGTGTTTTTCTGGATGATCTGACGAGTTTATGGGATGAGCTACACTAATGTACCGTATCGTAGTACAGACGCTTTCTGCTTGGGTGTGAACATCAAGATATTTACCCAACAGCATGCATACAGTAGGGGTGGGTAATATGGGTGAAATATAAGGTAACGTTAATGTGATACGTGTGATTTAATATTGTGATGTCGGTACGATATGATCAGTTTGGTATAAACTATCCCAATGGGGATCGGCTTATCCAGCCAATGAAATACTTGAGGAATAAGGTATTTACTCACATCGATTCAGAAATCCTAGGAATCCAATACTGCCACAAAGCACTCCAACATAGCCAGCAATGGTATAATACAGCCAGAGAGATTACAGGACAACTACCTGAGTGTCAGCTGGAGCTGCAATGATGAGGAGATGAATCATTTAGTTAATCAACAGGAAATTCAAAAGAAACCGTTTTGAAAGATGAGTGATCGTTTAATTGGATTTCTTTGGTTTTCAGCTTGCCTCATAGTTTCTCTGTTTCTCTGTTTCACACCAGTGAGCACCGTTGGGTTTCGGGTTGTCGGTTGGACAATTGAGGCATTTGAAGACGACCTCCCCTTTGACTCTGGGGAACAAGTGACGGCAATGTTTCACTACATCTTGACATTTTAAACATGATCAAAATGACGTTATACGAACAATTGAAGGATTAAATGAGGAAATAATTGGCAGATCGATGGACGATGTTGGTTGTAGACGGTACGATCAGAATGTGTGTGCGTGCCCTACGAGCACACAGAGTGGATGGTGTGTGAACGTGTGCAGGCTCTCCCCGGAGTCTTTCACCTTGAAATGTGTCCCGTGAATAGAATGAACGCACTGATTTGTCTCGACTCGTAACAACAGGCAAATATTCGCCGCCGCCGCCGGCTCGGTCAACAGGTGATTTCTGAAATGTTGTCTGTAGTGTATCAGCGGCACCGTCTCACATTCAGCTGGTGACTGTTTTTGTATTGTGTGATGAATTGACGGTGCGGTCTGTGGAGTGTGTGTCAGTCGGATCGGATGCCGCAGAGACGGCGGTTTAAGGCCGATCCGGGGTGATTTTATTTCCTCGTGGGGTGTTTGCCATTTTCAAAAGAAACTCATCTCCTTTCAGTGCCACTTGCGGCTTTATTCACCAACTGTTTCTCTTTTTTTTTGTGCCGTTTCCTTCTTTTGCAAAAAGTAATAGAATATCAGTTTCCCTTTTCAACCCCGGCTATACAGACGCTAGATTGCTTTGTGCGTCACCATCACAACACAGAGGAGAGCATTGCAATCCACTTGTGTTCAAAAGTCTGAAACCATCGTTGCCTCTCTGTCTTTGTGCTAAAAGAGGGGTTAAGCTTTTATCCTATAAATATGGCATGAAAACCCCACTGTCAACGACGCCTTCTTTCTAAAGCGCGCATTAACATGAAAACGAGGGCTTGTTATGCGGTGAGATTTCAATAAAAAGGACACAAAATGCATTTAATGAAATTCTGATGCTGGGCCCTAGCTCCCTGAATCTCATTAAATGAGCTTTGTGCTGTTTTTCCATCTTCTCTTTGTACAAGAGGTCCTCGAGTGCCCTTAATAATGTGGCAGATTTCATCATATTCCTGATTTAAAGAGGACAATGTCTGTCGTGTTCGGTGGTTCTCCTCCATGCCCAAGCCAATCTCCACAGATGTCCCCGCATAGTTTCTGGATCTGGCTCGTGATACTATTTCTTCTTGCGGTGCATTTTTCTTTTTAGTTGCAGAAGTTCTGTTAAGGCTCTCCACTAACCCCATTCTCTCCCTCTTTGCCCCCCCCCCCCCCTTCTCTGTTTCTCTCTCCGCGTAGGATTTGGCTTCATAACTTTTGAGAGTGAGGACGTCGTAGAGAAAGTCTGTGAAATTCATTTTCATGAAATCAATAACAAAATGGTAAGTCCACTCATTTTCTTTTCTTTTTTTTTCAATTCCAGGTGGGTGTTGAAGGATTAACATTTGATTTCTTCTTTTCCCTGGTATTAATAGCGGAGGAGGTGTGTGTGTGTGTGTGTGTCTGTTCTTGTTTATATGCAAAGGCTAACACACACACACACACACACACACACTCTGTGGGTCTCAGGGATGGGAAAGCAATGGTGTGTACTGCCCACAAACCGTGAAATTGTGTGGCTGAGTTCTGCCTGTCAGGCTGAGGGACGGGAGAGTGGAGCCTGTCCCTCTCTTTCTGAATCCCCTACCACACACACACACACACACACACACACACACACACACACACACACACACACACACACAGGTGGAGATGTCCAGGGATGCAACAGGGAAGCTACTGGCAGAGGCAGCGTTCATTAGTCCGGGATTAACACCTCCCACGGAGGCCCAGTGCCGCTTGTTTTATTTACACCAGTAATAATGGCGTCTCTGAGCACTCTACAGAGTTCAGCGGCAGCCTTCTAAGACATCGTGTCTCTTATGATAATGGACAGGAACCGAATTCAGCGTAGCGAGTGTGACATTAGTTCCCCCTTCACCCAGCTCCACCCCGCAGGCCTCTCGAGAGAACCTGCATCATTTGAGCGGTTCTGTGGCTCGTGATTGACTGGAGGGAATACTTCTCTTACTGCCGTTTCAGTCGGGGCCTCCACTCTCTCTCTCTCTCTCTCTCTCTCTCTCTCTCTCTCTCTCTCTCTCTCTCTCTCTCTCTCTCTCTCTCTCTCTCTCTCCCCCTCCCAGACTTTTTCCTAAAAACTGACTGACTGGCTGTCGGACTGACAGAACCAGCGTAGTAGAACCATGTTCACCAGGGACCGGCCCAGGTGACATATGACCCCGGTATACATCCCTCCGTGTCCCTGCACTGAATCACAGTCGGTGCTCGGGACGGCAACCGCAACGAGCCGAGAGTGTGACAGAAATAACCGTAGGCGTGCGGAGGACATTCTGTCACAATCAGACGTCTGAGATCCTTTGACATGTAGGCATGGCACTCTGTGAACACACAGACATCAGGCATCCACGCCAAGCATGAATGCACCCGCCACAGCCTCGATGTATGCACACAAAGCAAAACAGATGCTGCCAATGCTGCCAACTTTTGATTTCAAAAACGATTTAAGACCTATTTCTGGACAGTTAACGGAACAAGAATAACTGTAATAAAGACGTTCGCTACCAACAAATCTGAGATCTAACCACCGGAGTACGTTTTTACATCAAAGCTGTCGCTCTACGACTTTAACTGTGCAGAAAAATGAGCCTCATTTAAGTCCAACCCACAGCCTATTTATAAGAGCTTCTAATTAGATAGATCTAATTAGATTGGATTGTAAACACTGGGCTTAATTAGGAATGCAAATCTGCTTAACAAATAGTTTGCCCGAGTTTATGTTCAATAATGTAATAATCATTATTTATTCACAAAATGCTTATTTTTTTTAAATTCTTTAAACATTGGCTATTTTCACAGCAGAGCATTCATTACACAAGGTGTTTATCAGGAATAAAAATAATATTCTAAAGAAAAGATCAGTAATCAACAAATCCACGATGTCTCGATTCTGCTCAGGGTGGAACCTTCGTATGTCACAAATAATGTCACTGCGGCACAAACTTTAACAGCTCAGGGGATCTTTGGCATTTACATTCCACCACAAACCCACCACTCACACTGGAGATGGCATTATTGGAGCATGTATAGTCTCGTGTTGATGAACTGCATGTGGGAAAATGTCAAGCCTGTATGCTTTTCCCGGGAATGCATGCTTCCAAACCTGCAAACTTACCAAATCCCACCAGTTGCCTTCGTGCAGCTGCAATTATCATTGTAAAAGGGACATTTTGTAGACAGACATTGGTAGAAAAAGTGCAGGTTATTTATGTTTTTCTTTCATCCTCTGCTCTTGTACATGCCAGCAATATGAAAGCTGTCTCTGATGCATCATCTCACAGTCCGGGTATATGCGTCTGACTCGCCGATGTGTCACAGTCATGACGGTTACTAATATTGTTATCAATATTTAGTCAACCCTTGCGACTGAAGTGACCCCCTTTTTTTGGCTGGAAAGCTTCAAATCTCTTGCACTTGCAGCTGCGACGTGATACGCTGTTGTGCTTTGTGACACGTACTTCACGGTGTGCCAGAACACAGAAAACAAGGGGAGTATTCAGACTGTAGCACGCGTGCAGTTACTCAGGAAAAGGAAATGACACTTGTGACTCATCCAGGAGTCCCTTAAGTATTGAGAGCGGCACAGTGTGAGGACAGAGCGAGGGACAGCTTTACATGGCTTTTGTCCTTTTGTGAGAATACCCACTTGGCAACACCTACTGTACTTTAGCTTCCCTATAGGAGGCAGGAAATATGTGTGTCCCTGCAATCGCTGACATCTTGGAATGTCAGCAAAGAGGGAAAGAGCGGGGAGTGTGTTAAAAGCATTTTTCAAAGACACGTCAGGTTTTTCCCTCCGTTGCAGAGAGGAGAGTACTGGTTATCCGGTGTCTGGAGCACCGGCACACAAAATAAAAAATGTCTCCTGTCTTCATCCTTATGAAGTACCATACAGAAATAGGCCTCATCCATCCTCCCCGTGACTGTTATCTGAGATGGCTCTTGAATAATTGATGCGGACAGAATTTCCACCCTACTTGGGAGGGCGGTGGGATGTACAGGGCACCCCCACCTTCTCCTTTGCCCCGTCTCTCAAGGGCTCCGGCACTGGACCGTTTTTAGTGACTTGGTCAATCACCCTGTGTTCCATGTGTGCCACAGAGGCCTCACTCTCAGGAGCACTTCCTCTCTGTCACTGTGGGTTCAGCCTCATGTATAATTAAAAACGGGGTGCTGCTTAGCAAGAAGCTCTCAACCGGCCCCGGCCAGCTGCACAGACTCCTGCATTGCTCTCCCCTCTGCACACCCGTCAAGTACATTTTTATGTATGTCCCCCCCCAATGTCACAAATCACAAAAGTTTGCCCCAAGGGGCTTTAAGACCGCCATGCTTTAGCAAACGCTGGATGTGATAAAAGTATGGATTGTGCTGCCCTTCACATGAATGTACCGTCCTTTAACCACAGCAGTACCTACTCGTATTAAAACCAGTAAATATATCTGGAGTAAAAAAATCAATAAGCATAAGATGGATAACAGTTTATCACACCCTCTGGTTGCCACACATATGAATGTCTTTATCATACTGGAGTAGGCCAGCGCCTTAATACAGCGAATGGAAGGTTGTGAATTCCATTTCCAGAGACAGGAGTCCCTCTATCACTCCCCGCCCCGCCGCTATGCATGCGCAGCTAATTCATAATAATACCTATCAAGTATTGGCTCTGATGAGCGAGCAGCGTGCCATTAAAATGGACTCACATTGGTTTTAGTCAAGTGCTTCAAGGTAATGTTCTTTAATGTGTCATTTTTAATATTCCAACGGTGGCGAATGATCACAACAGGAGGGAGGAATTCTCTGTTAGTCGTCAATTTCTCACTGTCTTCCTGACGTGACCGACCAATTACTGCGCTGAGGAGCAGAATAAGCTCCGACTCTGCCAGTCGCTGAGGGAAATACTAGCACGGGTAGGGGCTCATACATCAGCCTTTAATATATGGATACAGGTGAGGGAAAGATAGCATCACGTAACCCGTACATTATTACAGACGCAGCATTTTTCTTACGACGGCAGCATATACTGCATCTTTTCTCCCGTCGGGGGAGCAGGATGAAAGCATTGTTTTCTTTCTTTCTCTTAACTTTACTCCCTAATACAGAGTACATACTTTGTGTGTAAAATACATCATTGAGTATTTTTAGGACTCAACTCGTATTAAGGTGATACCGATACCTGCAGGCTTAACGTAGAAATCCGTAGGAAATGAAATTCCTTTCATAGGTCACAACATAATGCCGTAAAAGACCCAATTTGATGTTTATGAGAGACACTGACTTGCAGCGTTTTTCAGATTTAAATTGTACATTTTTCTAGAAGCGTTGCACTTACATTCTAACTCAATTGAATCATTTTGTGGCTGTGATAAAAGTTGATGATATGTGATCAGCTAACCAAACCTAATTGCTTGTTTTTAGAGCGAACTTCTGCGTTTGTGAGGGGCCGGCTGTTAAAGTTTACTGCTGGAGGTCGTGAAGCGTGTGTCTGTGTGGCGTCCGCTTCGGTCTTACGCTGTGTAAATCACCCCTGGACACACTTGGTTGTAGCAATAGCATAAACTAGCTATCACTATTTCAAAGGAGAGAAACTGAAGTCTCTGGGCATTGAAAGTGTCTTTGAAAATGTCTTTTTTTTCAAGTTAAATCTTGAAGTGTTTGAACATCAAGCGCCTAATAAGGAAGAAGGACCACCCTTCGGAGGTGTTTCAGTCCCTGGAGTGCTGCTGCCGAACAGGTTCTGGACTGTAAGTAATTGGATGCTTACCCTTCATTGAAGAAGGAAAGCTTTGAGGGATGAAGGAGCTGGAAAATCCACTACTCACTCTGCACTCCACGACATCCCATAAAAGATACACGATGTTCAGATCGGCTGATGAGGAGGTGATGGAAGCCTGATGGTCATGGCATCACTTTGTGTCTCTCAGTGTGTTTGGGGACAATCTCATCTTGTTATATAGAAACATGTCAGTGGAACAGTTTTGGCACCACAGGGAGCACCTGGTCCTTAAAATGACCTCGTATTCCTTAGTGTTTACATAACCAATGCGGAGATATCATCAGGCAAAATGACTATATAGCTGGCCACTGAAGGCATCATTTTGCTTTATCCAAAACATCTCACCGTTATTATACATCCCCATTCTTTTATGAACCATGAATGCAAGCGTTTCAAAATGGAAGGTCTGCAGCAAATGCCCTCTTTATAAAATACTTGACATTACAGCTTTTGTTTTGACTGCTTCACTGAGGCATTAAAGTGACTCTCCACCCAAAATCGATCTCTTTTTTTTGATGTGATATTGTCCCCTTGGAGGCTTGAAATATGTGTTTGTGGACCTTTAATGGAGAACAAAGTTTCTGGAGCGATATTCACAAAACATGCTGAGGCTAATAGCCGCCAGTTGTTCGGAGATCTTTAGAAGTCCCAACTTTTTGATCTGAGAATAATTCACAAAGTATTTTAGCTTCAAAAGTAGGTCCCAAGTCTCAGAGACTGTAGAAGTAATCCAGAGTCCTAAGTCATTAAGATCTGCTCACAATCAGCTCCGGAGTGTAATACCTTTTAAAAGCATATTGTAATGGCGCAGAGTGATACAATTCCAATCGGCTCATCAACAAACTGATCCAAGAACACAAGAATCTCAAGTCGTTTGTCAGAATTATTAACCAAACCCCAAAAATATAAAAACGGTATGTAAAGTCTAATACAACTCAAATTGAATCAAACAAATCAAGCTGGTTTTGAGCCATTGCTAGATTTTTAGGTAAAATTGGAGCCATGAGTAGAAAAGTATGAATACCATATAATTATTTTACTTTGTTTTGGGCATGAAAATGTTTATGGCCTACCAACCAATTATCATAGCCGTAATGAGTACGTTTGTCCAGGAAACATGATGTCATCCATAGCTAACAGGGTCAACCTCATCCCTTCTCTTATAATAATAATAATGCATTTTATTTGTATAGCGCTTTAAAAGATACTCAAAGGCACTTTACATGGTAAAAACAGTTATCTTAGGGGTTCTCTCAATTCCTTCGTAAAATAATTGCTCTTAATAGTTAACAGGACCTTTTGGGACTATACATACAAGTCCAAACACTCATATCTTCAAAAACAAATAGGAAACCTTTAGCATAACCCTGTCAAGCATGCATGCCAGCATATGCCATCGCCATATATTCCTTCTCGTAAAGGAATAGCTAAAGGACGTGTGTTTTTAAAAAACAGTTTTAACTCTGCTATCAGTCATTCTGTCCTTTTTGAAATCAACCACTTGTGATAAGCCTTTTCTTTACGTGAGTAATCCCACACCACCGCGCCTGATATTGTGAATTCAGCGCCGTGACATTTCCTAACTATGCAGTCTGTGTGTTTTGACTGTTCATCTGGGAGTGGGCGCTGGAGTAAATGAATCACACTGTTTGCTTTCTTCAGTCTGCCAGTCTACTGATGGAATCCATTCACGAGCTAATAGTAACACCTCCCCCTCTACGCACTCACACACACTCCCACACGCCACGCCCACAACACTCGTCGCTGAAGGACAGTCCATCCCACCCACACCTCCCTGTTACACCGACAAGGTTAATATAGGAGATGTATTGAGAAGGTGAAGTGGCTCTCTGCTCTCCATCGTGGGGTTTGTACATTAAAACAAACGCAGTTGTTTGTTCTATTCTTCATCAATGGGCTATGACATACTACACTCATCAAGTGGGCGAGTGTCTTTGTGTGCATAGAGTACCTGCACCTCATCATTTCAATATCAAGCTTGGTTATTGGCAGATAGAGTTATTTTTGAAAGAATAACAACCTCAGAAAGTCCCGATTTCATAACCAGAACAAGACAGCAGCAGAAGAAAATGAAACATTCTGCAGTGACACTGAAATATTTGAGTTTCCACGATGGGAGCTGGAATGGAATTTATCACTGATTCATCATATTGCTTTTTTGTCTCACTTTGAATTTAAACGTTTGCACAAGGACAGGGCGCTGCAAATTAGCTCCAGCACGATCTTGTATGTGCGTTTCCCCATTCAACGGTGTTTACTGTTTACACGACACCGTGCAACGCACTAACTAATGCACACAATTGATACGTCTTGAAGCCTTACGACTAAACTCTTAAGTGGCGTCATTCTAGTTGGAAGACTTCAACAAAAATTCAACGTGGTGAGTATGATCATCGGTTGTTATCCACGGGCTCCTGCACAGCATGTCGACATCTGTCTTCGTATTGCACGCATCGTTTCGGGGTCATTTCCTGTCGTTGGTTTGGATTACAGGAAACTGGGCTGCAGGTTGCTTGGACGAGATCCAAGGCCCCCCTTTTTCATTTTTTATTTAAACGGCTGCATGCGGCGTGATGGAGTCTGCATGACAGCTCCAATCGCTCAAACTAACACAGTAAAGAGTTCCCAGTTGTGGGAATCGCCAACAGTATTTGGTGAGTGTATACACTCCACTGTTTGGCTTTCCGCCCTCCTCTGACTTCATCTTGGCTTACTGGGTGACACAAATCTCAAAGATAAGCCATCAACTGCAGTATGTCAGTGCAGCGGAGTCGGAGAAAAGATCTCGATTCATGTCGAGAGCTCGCAGGTTGAGGTAACCATACCTTGTCAACCCTGTGATGCAGGAATTCACTCTTAACAGTCAGCTGTCTTGCATTATGTGTGTGTGTGTGTGTGTGTGTATGAGGCTCTCAGATGCAACTTCTAAGCCAGTGAAAGCGAGGCAGGTTAAAGGGGTTCCCCCTTCTCTCTACGAGGCACAATGGAGCTCAAAGGCCTCCGTTCACCGACTTTTCACAACACAATACTGTGCTGCCATCAAAGCATCCGGAGTCCTTGACAAGTTACACAAGCCACAGTTCACTTGCAAATGTAATGTTCCCCCACTGTGCATGTGGCGAAAGGTTCGGTCTGTGAAACTTTCCGCATTGGTCAAATTTGAATCCCTGCGTAGGCGACTGCCGAGTCTTCGCAGTGCGTCGTAGTCAGTTGTCTCGCCGTCCTCTCTGTTCTCCTCTCTTTGACTTGGCTCACTCTTGAAAGCTCCTCCCTCCCTCTCTTGAAGCAGGTGAACACCCACACACTCTCACTACCACAGATCCTTGCTCCTGGCTGTTTTTTTTTTTCTTTTTGAAAAATCCATGACAAGGAGCCCTCTCCCTGAATATCAAAGATCCAGCATCTGAGAGCATGTAGACATGACTCACGCCCGGGTCCGTCTCACTCCCAGCAGGCTACCTGGAGCGTCCAACGAGCTGGATGTGGCTGGGGACGCCGGAGCAGACACGGTCTCTGAACTAGACCGTATTTGTCGCCCGGCTATGTGAATCTCAGCGCCGTATTTAGACGGGCCCCGTTTGTCCCACCCAGTTGCTAACATCCATGCCGGGGCGAGCACGGAGAGCAGAGGAGCTGTGACGGCTACAAAGTGTCTGAGGGAACTGTGTACTTTAGTCGGTCTGCTTCAAATGAAAGGGCTGCTAACAGCAACAAATCACAGCTCTGCAACGCAGCAACTTTCCCTCTGTGATGGAAGGCCTTTTGCAGTCGTGTTCCCTCTTCACATCTCTAGCTCTGTGTCTCTGCCACAGTTTGTTATTACAAACCATTTAGCACGGAAACTTCCTCGCGGACGTGAAGTTTCATTTCAGCTCGGCAACTCGTGTGCATGTGGGAATGAGTCTGTGCGCGGATAGTCATATGTGCGCCTGCCGAGCTGTCAAAGAGTTGCGAGCCTATTTGTATGGATGCAGGGGGCTGCACCTCGGTCGGGGTGCACACGGCGCCGGTTGCCTGTCTTGTGCAGCAGGCCCAGGATGACATGTGAATCGCTGCAGCCGAGAAAGCCCTGCTTAAGTGGAGGCAGTGGGGAGAAGCCGCCGAGAGCCAGGAGGCAAACAGACAAACAGATGGACAGGCTGATGCCAAGCAGGCAGTGGAGCAAATAGATTGTGCAGCATGGTGAACAGACTCAGCCTACCAAAGAACAACGACAGACACAAGACCGTGCCACCCTCGTCAGCCGACCGTGCTTCTCTGTAATTCATCGAGATAGGATAGATACGTGGTAAATAGGACTCTCATCTTCCTCCTTTCCTCATCTGCCCCCCTGTCACATCCCTCATTTGAAATGTGTTATGTAGGAGGAGGAGATGTCAGTCTTCTTCCAAGATGGGAAATGAACAAAACCCGCATGTGGGAGAACCGAGAGAGAGAGAGAGAGAGAGCGAGAGAGAGAGAGAGAGAGAGAGAGAGAGAGAGAGATGGGTGCCGCAGGTGGAATTGGACTGCGGGGCACAAGGGACTTCAGCCCAGCAGACACACACTGCAAACAGACACACACACACACACACACACAAAACAACATATTGAGTTTTTAAAAGCCTTTCTTTCATTTTTTTTGACCGGCTTGAGGTTTTAAACACACTGCCCTGGCAAGACTTGAGTAAATAAAATGTCGAGATTTTGTCAGTTGCTTTTGAGATTATTCTGTGTTTGGATGAAACAAAGAACTGCCTTTCACAAAGAACCCGGACACACTGCCACGCAGTGGGACTGTGGTAACGGCAGAGCAGAGCTTCTCCTACCTTGATGTCTCAGAAACACTTGGAAAGTATGAAGCTTGTATTTCCCTGAGGCTTCGGGCACATGCTCACTGGAGCAATAACCTTTGCTTTAATGCGGGAGGAGCATGATTGTAAGTTTTCCTTCGAGACGTTCCTCCGAAATGCGAGGTGCTCGGATTGACTCGGTCTTGTTTTCCTCCATGGAAAACATCTAGCGCCGTGCAAGTCAAATAGAACAACCGCCTTAAAGAGCCGAGGCAGCCCTGCCAGATCTGTCTGGTTGTGTACCTACACTGTCTAATGCTCTGTTCTGTGTGTGTGTGTGTGTGTGTGTGTGTGTTTGTTTGTTTGTTTGTCTGTCTACATAGGTAGAATGTAAGAAGGCCCAGCCCAAGGAGGTGATGTTCCCACCAGGTACACGAGGGCGAGCCAGGGGTCTGCCCTACACCATGGATGCCTTCATGCTGGGGATGGGCATGCTGAGTGAGTCACACATCCACTTTTCTTTGCATGACAACAAATTCTACCATTAAAAAAAAAATCTCTTTATGCAAACTCTCGCCTAGATAGCCCCATTAGGTGGGCACTGCCCTAATTAGGCTGCTTCAAGGTGTGCCACCGGTGGCCACTGCGGTCTAGTTCACGGTGGAGTCTGGTACAGGCAGCCCCCGGGCATATAGGAGCAGACCAGCACATTAGCAGGCTAAATGAAGAGGAAAATTGGTGTAATGTCATATTAAGGATTCATCACTGTGCCCCCCTTAATGGGTAATGAAGGGGACACACATGTCAGGGAGAGATCTCATCTACAGGGACCTCAGCTGCTGGCCCACCCCTCATCATTACCATCCAGCCCATGCCTGTGGCCCTTTTTATTTAACGCTCTTGCACTCTCTCCACCCCCTCCCTCCCTCCCTCCCTCCCTCCCCACCCGCCCCCTGTCTACTACCTGTCTGCCTATCTGTCTGTCTGTCCGTCCTTCGATCTCCCCGTCTGTCCGTTCACATTTCCTATGCATATAATTTGTATGTGCGACCCAACCAAATGGATTTGCCCTTGCATGAAAGATTTATTTTTCTTCCCCCTTCAAAAGCAAAAGAGACATGCAGCTGATTGTAAGAGACTCGTTTTGCCGTGCAAGCGCCCCCCCCCCCCCCCCCCGCCTCCACCCCTGGTAGCAGGTGCAAGCAGAACCACAGTCATGCATTTTTATCTGTACCAGGAAATGTAATGCTCCAAGTGGCTTTGAAGGTCGATAGCAAGTCATAGTTTGGCGCCGCTCGTTTTGCATATTTACTTTTTAGAAGATCGACGGGAACCAGTCGCATATAATAACTGAGCTTCACGATCATTTATTTTTAAAGAAGGAAAAGGCAGCAAACAAATTCCCGATTGTACCTGAATATCTTTTCATCCATTTGTCTTTGTGTCCAAGTCTTTATCCATACAGTCACATCCACCGTCGGGGTTATTCCAGGGCCGACCTCTGCGTGAGGCTGATTATACAGTTTGTGGTCTCGGTGTTGATAAGACTGGCCAAGTGCTTGCGTCGGCTCTATCTAAGTCCAAGCCCTGCATCTCATCCGCTAGAAGTATTTAACAAGCACAGTGAACTTTACGGAAGTTATTACAGACTAATGTGTCTGTGAAGAGGACATCACCCCCCCCCCCCCCCCCCCCCCTCTCCTCTGGGAGATGGCAGGCAGAAAGGCAGTGATGTGTTCATGTGAGAATATTAACAGCCAACTTGTTTGGAGACACTCTTATCTAAATGAAATTGGAACACGGACAGCGAAACATTCCTTTATATAATTTGCATTTAGAAAAAAAGGGGACCCTAGGCTCATTATTTAAGAAAGTGTAAGCTCCTTTTGTGCCAAATCTCATTAAAGCCATCCCCAGCTCCTTTGTTTACTGCCTCTAATCGAGGCATTTATCTTTATTGTGTTGCGCCCGATGTATGTTTGCTGAAATTAATACGACGTTTGAGCCTGGGCGAGGTATGGGTGTACCAGATGGATAATTGATTTTAAAGTGAATCAGAACTGTTGAGCCATAAAATAGGTACATTAGCATGCATATTAATAAGGCAAATAAGAGCACTAAGAGGCCGCAGACACAATGGCAGGCTTCATTTAGTGAAATGGCAGGAAACATGCTGGGTTCTCCTCTTTCTTTCTGCTTTCTTCCCACTCTCTTGTTTGTATGCACATACTCAGGATTTCATGAGATAGTGGCTTAATTCAGCATGTATCTTAATCCACTTCCCCCGACCCTTTCATATTCCCCTCTATAGCCCTCTCCTTCTACACTCGGTGCACACGCCTCGCTGCAGGTTCTTCAGTTAGTAATGTGAAAGCCATTGTAATGCAGTACATCAGACGGAGGGAAGTGGTTTTACCATTTCAGAAAATGTTGAAATAAGGGAGTATGAGGAGCTGCGGTATCTATGCCAACAATTTCAGTTTGGCATTTATTCTGTCTTGACAGTAAGACAGTATCAAACACATAATATCCAATATTTTGCGGTCGGTGATGGCTTTCCATTGTATCATATCACAGTTATTTTCCGACCAAGCAAACAATGCAGGGTTGTGTGAAAGCTATCCATCTGTAACTTCCTGGTGATGACTTCTCATCAGCAGCTGATGGAGGATTTTCTTTTTTTTCCTCCATTTATTTCTTTCTTTCTCTGGAGTTGCCTCGGTCCTGCTTCATCCGCAGCAGGTTAAGGCTCCGCTCACCGCCTCTCTGAGTTGCATTTCTTTTTGTCTGCGAGAGAGGGGAGAGGGGTCTGGGAGAGGCATTTTCCCATTGGGTCAGGAATAAATTGAACTTTTTCATGGACAACAAACACTGATTAGATATTTATGACCAAGGTCAACCTTTCTGATTCCAGCTGGCACAGGCTCTGAGGCATACAGAACAGAGCATCGACACACATGCTCACACGGGACACACACACACACATAGCCTGCATACACTCACGCACACACTCAAATAATGCGTGCACGCAAAATACGTTTTGACGCCTTGGTATTTACCGTAAACTCTTTTAGTCTGCGGTGTGTATAGAAGCAAAGGTTACAATTCAAATGTGACTACAGCCAATTATCATCACGCTAATATATACTTTTTCAAACAAGAATTGAGGACACAAAAACCTGAGAGAGATTTCAGGTCTGTTTCTGCGGTGAGAGTTATCAAGGTTGGCTCCAGTGACTCATTCCTGGTCTAAAGGACTTCCTCTTATTAGGCAATTCAGGCCCGACTTAAGGTTGAAGGTGATAATAGCTCGAGGAAAACAGATAAAGACTGAGACATACACCATAATTACAGGGTTAATTATGTTTATATTACCTTTGATGGTGCTCAAATTCTCGCTGACTCTCACACGGCCCCCTCCCCCCCCCCACTTCTGAAATTTCTTTGCTTTGCTCGTGTCCTCGCTTCCTAGCTGCCTGCTCCCTCACACCCCGCTTCTCAATATGTCGCCCACAGCTGCTTCTGTCTGAAAACTGTCCAGCTAATTAACTGTCGGGGTCTGTGGTTGTAATAAGAATCATGACGGCAGATGAACAATACATCTGCTGCTCTTAAATTGTTCGATTGACACCGGGTCCTCTTCTGGCCTCGTTGGAACTCTGCATCCATCCGGGGACAGCACAACTCCCAAACAAAGCCTGTGTGCCCTCACACAGGCTTTGACTTTGCTTTACAGATGGCAATTTGTAGTTTCACATTTCACATCCTCGGCAAGTTTTACACTCATTCAGTTTCTAGTCGTGGTTTAACACAGATATATGTGTTTATACTGCATGTAGCAGCTCTCTTAAATGTTGAAATGATGCCCCATAAAAAGGCCAGATCTACAATCAACATGTCACCAATTTTTTTTGTCAACCTCCAAAATTGATTCATAAATATGTTCTGATGCTTTTAATTTGTTTACATCAGGCGGTCAGAGCCGTGGACAGCTTTAGGACCAGAGAGAGACTATTCTAGGCCAACAGAGACAACAACACAAACAACAACAACAACACATTAGATTAGAATTTGATGCCGTGTATGTCTTCTATAATTCATTGCAACATTAGATGTACTAATGTTTATTTATCGGGTTTTAGAGACCCCTCATAACACATTTAGCACATGCGCACCATTTCCATAAAACACCGGTTGCCCTGGTAGCTCTCGAGAGACTTACTATCGATAACAAGTTAGTTTTAAATTTGGTTTTAATTAACCGTTAAACCTTGTGTCAACCAGTAAAACAACACAACAACACACAAATGAATTTCATGCCGGAGGTGTAAATGAGGAGCAGCTATTGCTTCCTTGTCCACAGCATCCTTTTTAGCAAACTGCATCCGGCCACATTCACACCGACGTCATTTCAGTGCTGCAGCTATAAAGTGTTATTACACTGAGCTATAAAAAATGCCCGAGATCTTGTGGTTTAATAAAAACTAAGTATAAAATTAGACATTAAAGAATTTGGCACCGGGTTTTGATACCCGACCCGAATAAAGATCTAACCCCGATGAATGATGGGGATCAGTAAAAAAACTAAAATATAATAAATAAACTGCCTTGAGTCTCCTGTTGCAGTACCTTAAGTGTGTTCAAATATAATATAATTAAACAGGATATTGATCCATGAGGGGAAACCTGCTTTCAAAGGGATTGTGTAAAATATGTGCTGCAGGAAAAACAACAAGAGCAGCACAATTAAGATGATGAGGTAATGTAATTGTGATAGTTGACCATTGATTGAGAATGAGGCTTGTTGTCAAACTGCACATACAGCCAATACAATTGAGTTAACAGTCTACCATTAACATTATGAGCCATGAAAACATGCTGCCTCTTTAGTAGTCTTTAAGTAAATCACTTCTTGCTTATTGCAGTTTTGCTTCTTTCTTTTTTTCTCAAAACAAAGCAAGCACATAATACACACAAGACTTTGCATATGAGAAGTACCGTTCCAAAATGTAATACTTAATCTGAACGATGTCAGGCTCATATTTACTGTGTGGATTATTGCAGTGTAATATTTGCTTATTCTGGAACTCCCAGGAGTTCTAAAGCCAGCCTTTCCAGATTTGTTTCCCCCCCCCTCGAAGTGGATAAGTAGCTAAATCCCAGTGTTTGTCTGTGTGTGTTGGTATCACTTCTGTTTCTAGTCGTTCTCTTCTCATCTCCTTTTAATCTCCTCCCTCTCTCTCAAAGGTTACCCAAATATTGTGGCAACGTACGGCCGCGGATACACTGGATTCGCACCCAGCTACAGCTACCAGTTCCCCGGTGAGTTAAAGGCTTTCTTCAGATATCAATGTTGCATCTGATCACACACACACACACACACACACACACACACAGGTGGAGATGTCCAGGGATGCAACAGGGAAGCTACTGGCAGAGGCAGCGTTCATTAGTCCGGGATTAACACCTCCCACGGAGGCCCAGTGCCGCTTGTTTTATTTACACCAGTAATAATGGCGTCTCTGAGCACTCTACAGAGTTCAGCGGCAGCCTTCTAAGACATCGTGTCTCTTATGATAATGGACAGGAACCGAATTCAGCGTAGCGAGTGTGACATTAGTTCCCCCTTCACCCAGCTCCACCCCGCAGGCCTCTCGAGAGAACCTGCATCATTTGAGCGGTTCTGTGGCTCGTGATTGACTGGAGGGAATACTTCTCTTACTGCCGTTTCAGTCGGGGCCTCCACTCTCTCTCTCTCTCTCTCTCTCTCTCTCTCTCTCTCTCTCTCTCTCTCTCTCTCTCTCTCTCTCTCTCTCTCTCCCCCTCCCAGAATTTTCCCTAAAAACTGACTGACTGGCTGTCGGACTGACAGAACCAGCGTACACACACAAGCGCTCATCAATATACAAGTCAGTCACCAAATAATTTGCAGGGTTCTAAGTTTGTTACGTGTCTGGATTCCTCAACCGGGTTTTGATAAGCTGACGTATAGTGCAGTGAATTGCTTCCTCCTTTGTATCCCACACTTGACCATGACCAAATGGCTGAAATGGGGGAAGCTCTTCGTCTCCCGTTGGCCCCCCGATGTATGCAAATTCATCTGTGGAGAAGGCGAGAAATAAGCCGCGCTTTGTGTCGGCAGATACTTTTTTAAACATGGTTCTTATAATGGAAAATGAATGAAGTCATTTTCTGCATTAAAAGTGTTGACTCAGAGCGCCGGGCTCTTTAATGGGAGGCGTGCAGTCTGGAGGTGAGCAGCTGTACCTGTCGGCTGCAACGGGGCCCGCGGCTCCTGCGAATCCCGGGCAATTTCATGCCTTATTTAAGGACTTTACACATACTTTGTTTGCCGTGCCAGACATCATTCCCTCCACTGATAAGACGGAATGGGAAATATCTGACAGCACCTCAGATCTCTGTAATATCTGAAATAGATTCAGGAATGGTAAGACAGGAGGTCCAGCTGTGACCACCTGCAGATCGGACACATGCTAGATTTATACCTGACCACGACGTTATCTGACAGAAGAAATGGAGTAGCACCTGCTCGTCAATGCGGGGGGAACGCCAGTCGCATACAAATGTGGGAGTCAAGCAATTATTGTCTGTTCACTTTTCAGAAAATGGAATAATTTGGAAGTACAATGACCCATTCTTTTGGTAACTGATTGATATGGATGTGAATCACATGGCCAACACTGCTGTACATGATTGTTTTTGTGTGTAGCATACATCATGCCCTTCAGAATAAGTATTTGTCCATCCCTCATGTTCGGTGGAAGTTTATGATTCACAAAAAGGGGAAAGAAGCGATTAAAAGGGAAAGGAGCGATCAGTATGTATTCAGTAGAAGTAATTCTAGTTAAACATGGATTTTTTAAATGTTTGCTGTTTAGGGCAAATTAAGGGATATCACCTTCCCCGAGGCGGGATGTATGATCCTGTCCATGTTAAACTCAATTTAAAGAGTTTGATAAAGCTGTATGATTAAAACAGCCTCCTCTGGGCTCGCTCAACTCTTGACAGGGTAATTGGAATTTTTTAATGTATGAATCAAACTCCTTTTCCAAATTAAATAACCTCAGGCCAAATATTGACTGGTGTCCTTCCTCACTAAGATGTGGAAAGCATCCTCAATTTAAGATCAAAGGCTTTTTTCTCACTGTACAGAACCGCTGCTGAAACACTCCCATAAATAACTGGAGCTGAGGCCGGGCAGGCTGCATCCAAGAGGCGTAAATTGTGGGCAGCATTTCAAAGTTGTTGTTTTTTTTACACCCAGGAAAACCTCAGGGGTCCACTGTTAACAGGAAGAAAAGTGGTTCGGCAATTGTCCAATTGTCGAGATGAAACAGTGATAAAACATTGATCAGTGCTGAAACAGTGAATTAAGGAAGAAAACTCAATAAGATATACACAGAAGAAGAGAAACCAAAGCTGACATCCCTGCTGCTGAAACAGAGCTCGAGTGAAGGAAACGAGTGACGCGCACGCAGACGTAGTTTAAAGACGGAAAAGAAAAAACAGCAATCAGTGAAGCCAGTTGGACTCAAAGCTGACACCAGCTCAACGGCTGTTAAACAGTATCTGACAACTTGGCACTTTGGTCCCTGTGACACTCCCAATTAATTCCAACATTGATCACAAAGTGCCTTTGATATCGATCGCGTGCAGTATGTTTCTATGTGTCTGTGTTCGTGGGGCCGTGAGTTGCTTACAAAATGATTCCATCGTAGCACAGACATCATGACTATTTAATGCACTTAGAGACCTTCACATATTACAGATGTAAATCAGATTATCTGTCAAAAACCCGTCCATGCAGGCGAGCACATATCGGAGCATTTCCCTCAAAGGGCAAGCTCAGACGCTGATATTTATCTGTATTTAAACGAGTAATTAGTGTGAGACAACCGGGTACCTAAAACCAGAACTGAACACATGCCAACACATGTTTCTCTGACAGAGTTATTAGTGCTTTTGCACATCGTAAACATTTGTCTTCGTACATAGTATACGGACACGAATTCATGCCACACAACAATGGCGGTGGCAGGGTAAGACACATGGCACATCTGCTGACAGCGGAGAGCAGTGATGCAGTCGCAGTTGTTGTGCCAATAAAATAGGAGAAGAAGAATGCTGATGTTAACAATGCAGATTTCACAACAAAGGGCTTTACAAATGTTTTCAGAGGTAGAAAGTACAACTGAACTGAATACAGTTCAGTTTGATAAGATGGAAACAAAACCGTGTTCGGTAGCAGAAGAACTCTAATTGCAGAGCAGAAATGCAGGCAGCCTATGAAAATATGAGAAATTAAGCCGCAAGTTCAATAACATAAGCCCCGACATCATTAACCTACAAATTTGTGGTCGCACTTATAGGGCAGAAATGTAGTTTTTCACAAGTGCACAGAACTAATCCTGTCACACATGTTTGTTTAGCTAACACAGAATGCCTTCACACTGATAGAGACACAGCGAGGACTGGAGTGTTGGCTAAAGATGTCTCCTCTGATTTTTCCGAGCTGTATTTTTATATGCGCCGCTGTAATCACACACTTGTTTACCTTCTGGCAGTGTCGTTACAGCATGATGCTCGAACTAAAGTCGGATGTGAATTTCAAAGATGATGCTGCATACTGCGCGTGTAGTGACAATCAAGAAGGCAGCAGTGTTTTCCATAACCTCAGAACTCTAAATGGTGAGGTGGTGTAACAAATCAGCGACACCACCAGAACAAAAAGAGATCTTGTTTTTGTTTTTGTCCTTCCTCATCAGAGCTTTTGCCACAGTGGATTTAATGACGTACTATGTTGAAGCTACACATTTCCCCTTCAGCTTCACATTGATTTGATGCACATATGGTCCAAGAGACTTGTAATGCAATGATGCACATTGTCAGCTATTGTCTGTCTGAAAAACCGTCAGGACATTTTTCTCAGATTGTGCTGTTGCACATCCAAGATTTTGATGGCAAGCAGTGGTATTGTCAGTGTCAAATGAAAACAGAGGGGACTGTAATGTATGCATGCAAATGTGACATGTGATGTATACGGGTGCTGTCACGTTCCAGTTTTCTGCGTGGCTGCAAATATCCCCACTTTTAAGATGAAGACCCCTGACTTGCTGCCGTCGTTGTGATTCGGAAAGAAAATAATGCTAATATTTCTGACACTTTCACTCTCGAGCTGCTGCCGAATCTCCATATTCATTTCCAATTGTTGTGGAATATTTCTATGAATAGTCGGGAGAAGAGTGTCAAAGTGTTATCAAATCAATGTCAAATGAAACAGAGTCTGGATGAACGATCAAAGTTGTGATAGTCAATTTATTTGCTTGCAAGCAAAGAGAACACATTCTCACAGATACATCGCCGTCATCTGCAAGAGGTGCTCTGACGACACATTCAAATGCACGGACATTTATACTCAGCTAGAATGCTGTCACCTTGGTTCGCAAACAAGAATAAACAGAAGAAGGAAACCAGTCAAGGCAGATGTTTTTCTTTGAAGCACAGTGTCCTGTCTTTACGATAACCTGAAGGCACTTTATGGCCTGTTTACAAATCCCTTTGTTATCAGTTTGCCCCACAATAAACCATGGATACACCCAGTCAGATGCTTCCTTTGATGTCACTGTGACCTGGTCAAAGAGTTAAGTCACAGTATTGCAGAGACGGAATAAGCCTGTGAACCATCACACATCATATATGCCTGCAGAGGGTCATGCCCTTCAGCTGATGCCCATCAAGGGAAATACCGCAATCATGACCCCTGTGTGTGTCCCCGTCTTTAAAGACAGAAACAATGCACAGGAAAACAAGATAACAAGACACCTGGATCCGAAATTTACTAGAATCATTTAGAAGAAACAAGGTTTAGTGCCTGTTCTTCTAAAACTTACATTCTTTAACCCTAAAGCAGTAGACTGACATATTTTCCCATAACACAGTCCCCCCCCCCCCCAAGTAAGCTCACTTATGAATTGAGCGTCGTCTTTGCTTTAACCAGAAAAAAAATTCCTCTGCACGCACTAAAAAGATGCACACAAAAAAAGAAAATGAACCCCGTGTCTCAGAGTCGTGTTAATCAAGCTGATTGACACATTTGCATAATTGAGGTTAACTTGCTGAAAAGGGGGACCACAGTTAGCAACAGGCTAAACCCATCCTGCGCTAGCAGGCTACTTTAAAGGGTAGATTCAGCAAAATAACATTCCAAACATATTTCCCTCTCACTGCACATCTTCTGGTATCCAGCCATGCAGATCATTTTGTGCTCGGATGAAAGATGTCAGCCTCTGAGAGGTACGCTGCCACCCCGATGCAATAGAGGTGAGATTAAGTGAGAGCATGTCTTTGTTTGCGAGTTTGGGTGGACCGACCCGTTAACAGCTTGCCGTATCATATGCCGTTAAAGCAAAATGACAAAATTGGCAGGTATCCTGTACAACACTGTCAGGCAGCTTCAGAGTGATGTCGGGGTGGCACGTATTTGGGAATGCAGGTATCAGTATCACCTACGCTGCGCTAAGGAAGGTAGTTGACATGTCAGTCATGTGGCTTCAGTTCATTTTCTGCTATTGAACACACACACACACACACACAGCTGCCTGAGAACATGCAGCTGTAGGATCATTGTGCGTCTCAGTTATTGTGACCTCACTGCTCAGTCATTCCAACCACAGACGGAATACCGCTTTTGAGAAACGTCCGCATTCGCTCAAAGAAAACTTGAAAGTAACATTGACTATAAACAACGTTTTTACTCTGCTCGTGCTGGATGGCAGCTGGGGCAAGAATCAAAGCACGCGAACACAGCACGCAGAGCTCGACTTAAATTATCCGACTTCAGAGCTAACGTTTATCGGGCGACACAGAGCAAAAACTGTAATTGAAAGCATCTTTGAATCAAACGCAGGTACAAAATGACTTCCCTTTGATTCCTATCAGCCATTCCCGAGCTGCTGCCGTTGAGAACGGTTGGACAGGACTGATTTGTCAGATAGCTTCAAACGAGGAACATTCAAAAGTTCTGTTGAAATCAAGATCCTGGGCTCATGTTGTGGTGGTCGGCGCTCAGACGTCCGCTTCACTGCGTCTGGTGAATTTCTCTCTTCAACTTCAAGCGGCCGTAATAGTTGCCATCTTTTTTAAAGAAGCTGCATTCGTTTCCCGCTCTCCATGAACACATGGCGTGTCTGTTTTATTCATGAAATACATTAAGATTACGTGAAGAGATCAAACCTACAGTAAGATCATCATATTTAATGTGTTTTTCTTCCTCTTTCTTTGTTTTTATACGTACCTAATGGATGAGATAGGATGCTATTTCTTTTCTTACTTTAACCCGAAATGCAGCTGTGAGTATTGCTAGAAACCGAGAGAACAGGAGCTGACAAGGCACGGGGAACATTACTGTACAATATTCCCGTTTCTATGCAACCGCCTAATTAGCATTAGCGAGCTGATGAATGTGCTGTTGTATTATTCAACTCACAGCCCCCAGGGGAACATCCTGAGATGTGCCGCATTTAAAGCACGAGGTGTCTCGTTTTGGAGGACCTCACGTGATTAAGGCGTCGAACGCCACATTTTAAAGCAGCATCTCATTCTTTTATTTGAAGACACCACAAGAGTGTGCAAAGTGAAAGGTCCTTGTGTTCACTGTGCATATTAAAATGCAAATGGCTCGAAAGAAAATAGCAATAAGTGCAAGTTAAGCGTGTGCACTGTAATTTATGTACAGCATAGTTTCTGCCGGTGGTGGTAGCAAATATGGAAGCGAGGTTTCAGAGTGGTGGTGTCCTCCCATTGTGTGTATGATGTATGTATGACTAGGAGGCTTGTCTGTATGAGGGGGAATGTAATTAAAAAAGAAAATGTAGTGTGCATATGTGCATTATGAATAAGCTGTAGAAGTGAACATCAAAAGCAGAGGGAGACACCCCAGATGCATTCATATTGTACTTTCTATTGTTAACCAGTCTTGTATCCGTTCCTTTCACTGCACGCACATGAATACACAGTGGAACGCACAGACACACACAGGAAAGCTGTATTCGTACAAAGGCTGAGATGTGTATGAAGGGAAGAGGTGGGGGGACTTAACCAGGAGCCTCTCTCCGATCGCTGCCGTCTTCCTGTGCGACTCGCTGCCTCCACAGCCGCGCCCTCAGAGCCTCCCCTGGCATAAATGACCATTATGGCTCCATTAGGGGGCCTCTGGTAGGAGGTCATTATGCTACAGTGGGAAAAAAAACAGGGATGAAGATGTCAGTGGGGTCCCATCAGGGGGGGGGGGGGGGGGGGTAGACACAGACTGAGTGAGAGAAAGACATAACACTCTGTCATCCAGCTCCTCCAGATGTCATGACAGACAAACAGCAATCCAGGTCCAGTGAGTCAGCCTCTTAAGTACCGAAGTAAAAGAATGGAGAGAAAGGATGATAAAAGAGGGGAGAGGACAGCGGTAAGTGGAGCAATCGGCAATGAGAACTGAAGGGCTACAACTTACCTTAACACTATCCTTTTTATAAACACATATATATAAATATATATACTAAAGCTAATAATTTGGATGGGTTTCTTGGAGTTGGATGGATTGTTTTTTCTCTGCGTTTTACTCGTTGCCACATCCTTTCCTTGTCACACGCTTCATCCGTGTCGGATCTGTCCTCCCGTCAGATATGAAGTGTAGGATAGCGCCGCGGTGGCCCGGTCCATCCCTCTGTATCTCCAACTCCACAGACCAACCGACAACAGCACCCTGCATCATATTTAAGTGACAGGAAAACGCCATTTCAAACAGCCTGAAGTCGGTGTGGTGTAGATTTATATTTCTCTGCGTGGATGTTAACAGGACTCAACCCCAGCACGCGGTTCTGGATTCCGCCGTGTATGAAAAGCTGCACAGTGGCCTGGTTGGCTAGGAGACCGTCCCATACGCAGACGATGAGGGGTTTGTCTGTCCTGATTCAAGTTACTTATCCTGGCTGTAATACATGTTGCACATTTCTGCACCAATCAAAGACAATGAAATAGTTTACACCACCAACGAGCAGAAATGATTAAGCTGTCAGGATATTTTTAAGCAGCAAATGATTAGTCCGTTTATGAATCCATGTTATTGATACTAAAAACAACACGATGAAGATTTTCTTTTTCTTCAGAAAAGACAGATTTTGCATCCGTGGTAACAGTTCGGATTGTCCTCCTCAAATACAGGACACCGAGTGGCAGATTGGGGTTGAACCTGTAAGAGGTGAATGTTGCTCTATGCAACTGTAAATAACTGAAATGATGGCGGCTGACCTCTTGAGCCCTCTTTTCCTGTAGGAGAAGAATTTAAAGCAATAGAGAGCAGCTGTCCGCTCAGGAGATGGGCTATCGGGAAAGAGAGCTGCTGACCTGTGCAATTGGTATGATAGTGACTGCTCGTGGCGGCTGCATGCCCCTATAAACTGGGGCAGAGCCGGCCAAGCATATGATAAATGCACCAGAGGTGACATTCGGGGCATTGGCCTGAACCACCAGTTAGCCTCCCAGGGTTTAGCAACCTTCTGCCGTTGGATGGAAAGGTGTTGACGTGGACTATATAGAGACGTGAACTTTTTGAAGCAAATAGTTGCTTCTGCAAGGCTGGGGGTTAAAGACGAGAGGGACGGGTGAGGCGGTGTAGCGATGTGTCTAGTTTCATAAGCCAAAGCTCTGCTGCAGAGCCAAAGTGAACATGAGGATGAACGGGCAAACCTTTTTCCTACGTTAACATGGTGTTAAAGCAGAAAGGCCAGCGTCGGAAATACACGAGGGCAAAGGGCAAAACTGCCCCTAAGAAATATCATTTTGCCCCTGATATCACTAGGAGAGGGGCAAAAAATGCCCCCGAAAAAAATGGAGCGCTTCTTAATCAGACCTGTGACTGCGAGACTGCGGTCAACTCAGCAGACACTTACATGTTAGTGCACCTATATGCTGACATTCACGGTAAACGCATTTAAACGGCGCAGATCGGGAGCGAGCGAAGGACTTTGAAAGTTACCGGAAAGATTAACGTGAGACAACATCCGGTTTATTAAGACGAACATCCGGTTTTCAGAATAAGATGCCAACAAAGTATACATATTGCATAATGGAAATGAGATTAAATGAATTATATTCACATGAAGTATAAAACATGCTACCTGCATCTCGTGAGTTAAAGGGAAAATACACCTAAATTGTGCGTAAAGTGTCTTTATTCTTTGATTTGAGGGTTGCTGGAAATGAATAATACCTGACTGACAGTCAATGAAGATATTTTACTGAGTAAAAAATCTGAACTGAATTTGTACCTTCAAATGGCACATTTAAAAAAAAATGAAGGTGCTATAAAATTGTTTTTCTCAAAAATTCCACACTGACATGCATAAGTTCAGCACAAAAATGGGTAATATCACAATATTTGAGGTGCTACAAAAATATTTTTTCTCAATAATTCCACACAATGACTGATGTATATGTAATCAAGACATCGTTGACTTAATAATTGTTAATAGTTGTTTAAAACATTTAATAATAACAATAAATAACCACAAAGAAATAAGAATAAAATTGAATGTGATTGTCTGATTTGTTTGTTTTTTGTTAAATAAATCTAAGAAAACACTTTGAATCTGTAGGCTACTGCCTAATAGTCTTATTATTGCCATTTGATGACAATTGCTCATATACTGTAAGCCTAAATAAGTATATGTATTATTTTGAACAAAGGTTAAATGTTATTTCACAAGTTTCAAAAAATGCCCCCAATGTTTTGAAAATGCCCCTGGATTTCAGTCAGTGGGGGCAAAAATTGCCCCCAAAAAAATATGTGAATTTCCTATACTGAGAAAGGCCCTCAGGCTTCAAAGTCTTTTCTGTAAAACTTCTTCGCAATGTTCTGCTCCATTCCTCTCAGCACAGGCATCTCCAAATGTAGATGTGCAAACTGGCATTGCTCCAGTGCCACTGCAGCCTGGTGGATCCAGAGCAGGCATTGCATCGACGTTGACCCGAGTATCCCACTAATTAAAAGCGTGGAAGATGCCGTTCCAAACTTTCTGCCCAGTGGAACTCTCTTTCGCGCTGGCTACAGTCCATTACTTCCTATGTGGATGATGATGTAGTCTGGGACACCATGCGCGGTCATTATCAGCGGATCTGAAGCTCTCTTAAGTATTCAGACGTCTTATATTTCCCATTTCTGCCCAATAAGTACACCGCTTCTTGGCTACAGGGCTGGAGCAGGTGGAAAAAAATCATTGGCCTGAGGCTGATGAGGAGCTTACCTGTGTCCTGGGTGCATGCAACGTTGTCCTCCATAAGTACTTTTGTGTTTTCACTGCACTCGTGAGACATGGCGGGGGCGACGGGCGGCACACACACACACACACACACAGCAGCGGTATCGGCAGAACGGGTCTCTGTTGAGCTGGAGTTACACAGCAGATTGTTCCATAGATCCTGTGACCATCTCTCTACAAGCTGGGTGAGCCGTGACCCCAGCAAGTGGTCCCACAGGCCAGACTGAGTGCTACAGGGCTGAAAGCAGATGGCCCTCCTGATGCCACACTGACTCACAGAGTGACTTTAATTGCCCGCGCTGATCATTTGCCCGTCGGGTCTGTGGAGGCCGGGCCAGTCCATGAGTCGCGGGCCTTAAAATAGGGCCTGACGAGGAGCGCCCCGACCTCACTCACTCCAACGAACTCGCATCTTTCTCTCACACTCTCTGGACACGGGCAAGATCAAAGGCTCTTCAAGGCTGCGTATGAAGGCAAAGGAGGTGGAGGGACTTCTCTCTCTCTCTCTCTCTCTCTCTCTCTCTCTCTCTCTCTCTCTCTCTCTCTCTCTCTCTCTCTCTCTCTCTGCTTTCCTGTCTGCCTCTCTGACTCACTGTATCCACAGCAGTGCTGACTGCACACACACACACACACACCCTTGCACATGCAGACACTCCGAGCTCCCCAGGCCATGACTCCAGTCCCTGTGACAGTAGCGAGTGTGCTGCTCTGACGTCAGCGGACAGCACTGTATGTCACGCCGTGTCTACTTCTGTGTGTGCAGTCATCGAGCTAGACTGCTCTCAGAGCAGCCTCTGCTCTCCACAACAACAACAGCCCCTAAAATCTGTTTCACTTGCATTTGCTTTAGTGATCAGAGGGAGACACTGGAGGCTGCCGATGTCCTGTATGTGTTTTCCGGTGGATGCAACAGGTGTTGCAGCACTCCACCACTATGGCCCTCGGTGCTTTTACGGGAGCAGTGGTTTCCTTTATTGCTGTTTTGTGGCCATGTTTTTCTTTTTTCTTTGGAGATGCAGTGTATGCTGGCCCGTCTGCACGCTCGCATGCACACAAGTGCGTTCACGTGCACATACACGTGCGCCTCCTCGGGTGCATGAGCACCCGTCTCTGCGAAAAACCGACCGGCTGCACTCTGACACGGGGAACGGCGAAATGCCGGCTATTTCCCGAAAGTGGAAGAGAAGGCTCACCTCATTTGCCCAGGTCTGAGCTCACCCTGGGACAGTAGACGCATCCTCTCACACTGAAGCAGGCAAACAGTCTGCCATGGAGACCCACCGTCTAGGTTCCTGCGGCGGAGAAGATGAGCTGCTGCAAGAGGCAGAGTGGCACCACTAAAGCTCATTATGGCTCCACTGTTGAGCCGCTGGTCTAGAAATGAAACTTGAGCTGCCCTGCCTCGTAGGTGGCTTCTACCTTTGGACACTGCTGGCGGCCAGCAGCAGCAGCAGCAGCAGGAGGAGAGAAAAAGGAGCACAGACATGGCAGTGGGCAGAGGAGTACAATATGTGTGTCTGTGCAGGGGCGTGGGTCTTTTTTCACAGGCAAATTTGGGCGTCAAACACTTCATTTCCTCCATTCTGGGGAATTTTTCTGCATCCGTTTACGGTGGAGATGTCTTTATTTATGTAAAGGAAATACAAAATACAGGCTCCAGGTGATAAATATAAAATATGAGATTGTTTTGCTTTCAAATATACCTTCTTGTGCATGTTTATCATTGACCTGTTCATGTCAAGGATAAATGAATGCATTTAATTCATTTATGAACCCCTGGACCTTCTGATTTTAGTCTCGAAAATATCTTCCTCTGATTTTTCTCACAGTGGCCCTGATGCTCCTCCGTAGTTGACGGAGTAGAATTCCCCCTTTCGGCTAACTTACTCTCTTGCTAATTAGCGGCCGTATTAGAGTAGCTTTTTGCAGCGTTGCCTCCAGCCCAGCAGCCGGCTCTCCCTGCATCTGGCGAGGTGGAGCCTCAGCATCGCTCACTGCTCTTGAGGTCGCACACTGCCCCCTAATGAGTCGAGTTGCGTTCGAGCTGCTCTTCAGAATAAAAGACCTCTGCTACTTTCATGGTTTTATTTGGCAACGGGGGGGGGGGCTATGCCATTGTGCCTGTGAGACCCTGCTCAGTGTCTGCTGCCTCTTGTTTTGATCCCACCCACTGTTCGAGACCTCCAGGCCCAGCTAGTTGGGTAGCTGCTAGGTGTCTACCCAGCTGCCCCCTCCTTTCCCTCCATCCTTCCATCTCTCCCTCCCGCTGACTGTGCTAATAGCCCTCCAGTAGCTCTCATCTTCTCTCTCCCTAGTGCATGGACACATGCATATGTATATGAACATGTGTACATATATTCATAGTCATAGTGCACAGCCCCCTCTGCATGCACACCTCCACTCTGTGTGGAAACCTTGTTTTCAGCTCCAGTAAGCAAGTGGAGGCCAATGTTGCCGTGCTATTTTTGGGTCGTGCCACATGTTACCCTACTTGCCCCCGGTATCTGGAGCAGGGGTAGATTGTGTAACTGCAGTGCGTGGAGCCGGCTGAAATACAGCGGAGTCTGTCAGCGGTTTCACTTGGCTATAAAATCGTATTCATGAAATAGTGTCTGCAAAGCGGCCTGGTGTTATTACCAACGTTAATGCGCTGCATTTTATTCTCACTCTACATTAGTAATTCCTACAAGAGCAGGCGGTCACCGATCGGTGCAAATTCACAAACACATATTGAACTTGAATGGTGAAATGACACTTAATGCACTCGCTTCCTGTTCGAGGCAACCTGAAATTACCCCCCTTCATCATTCATCTGCCCTCTCCGCCACCACCCTCAGGACTGGGAGATGGGCATTAAAATGCATAAACAATGAAGGCTGTTTACTTGGACACTGATGAGAGGAGGCTTAAGTAGTCTGGTTTAATTAGAGTGATTGGCTCCATGGGGACCACACAGTCAGGGCCATAACAACTGATTCGCTCAGAGCTCACAGGACCTTTTCAAACTCCGAGTGTCAGGACTGATGTCAGAGGAGATTGGACTGCAGAGACATGTTGCCTTTGCTGATCCCAGGTTGGAAGAGAGCACTGCAGTTAAAAGCACTGAAGCAGACCATTACATAAGCACCACTGCAAGGTCAGACATCTGTGTCCTCCCTGTCTGTCTCTCTCGATTTAAGTCACAATCACGAAACTGCCTTGAATATTGGGGTTGCGAACCAAAGACCCTATCCCATTTGCAAACCAGTGTCACTGTTTCCAGAACCGAATGGATTTAGATGTTTTTTGCCTTATCTATTCTGGCAGATTCCCCCTCTCTTTTTTTCCAGCGCCTTATTGTTTCATTCTCCATTCCTCTTTCTTTATCTGCTTTGTGTGTGGGTGTGTGTGGGGGGGGGGGGTATTTTGAGGCTTGTGTGGAGGCAGAACGTGTTTAGATCAGTTCTGCAACATAGGAGCCGTTTACTTTTTACTGAAGTGCACGGGAAGGCGTACAAAGGGGAGGTCGAAAGTGCGGCTGCACTTCAATAAAGAGCCTAGTTTGTCCTCTTTGATGCTATGCCGCCATGCACTTCAGCTACAAAGAAAAGGCGCTCTTGTCACCGAGAATTGAAGTAAAAGACACCGAGCTTTTCCCTGAGCTCTCTCCGCCACGTCACAACATCACAGGCACTCGCTCCGGCCGTGTACAGCTGTGTGTTGTGTGTGCCGAGCTGGCAGTTTCCCTGGCTGGAGTTATTTCCAAGTTGAGGGTATATTGTGAGCAACATTATGATAAAATGTGTTTTTCCATCAACTCTGATTTATAATTGATTCCTATAGAGCTGGTTGTTTGTACGGTCAGTACACATCATGCAGTATAGGAACTGCAATTCAATCTGCCATCTTTGACAGACAACATAGTGAGTATGGAGCCCGCTCTTCAGCTGAAGGGCTCCGGGTCGAGCCCCCTCTCCAGCAAGGATCCGCCCTGCTGAAGTGCCCTTGAGCAAATCACTCCGTGCCTACTAGCTCCAGCGAGGCCGGTCGGTATAGCTCAAACCACACCTGACCTCTGACCTTCCTGCAGGGAGAAAGCCACGGGAATGGCATTGTATGTTTTGCGGTGTGGTGGCTTCGCGGGACCCAGCGCTCACACGCTGGTGTGAGGCATGAATTCCAAATACGCTGCAATGCTTCCGACGGATCAGATGATGTGACTCAGTGTGTCAAACTAATTTTAGAACATGATGATGTCTTGTAAAGGGGCAGAGTGGTGCTCCTGCAGCATGGGGGGGGGGGGATATTTTTTGTTCTCTGTGCCTCTGAAAGCTTACCCAGTTTAATTTTGACCAAGTGTATCTCCTTCCCGGCCTCATCATGTTGTTCAAAGGTATAAGATACGTGGGCAATTACTACCATAAAGCCAGGCTTTGCTGAGCTCTGGGCCCACTTCACGTCTGTAATTGACTTTTTCTCCCCCCCGATCTGAAGCCACAAAGTCTTAATGGCGAAGGCTCAGTGTGCCAAATGGTTTCATTACACACAGAAACCATTACCTTTGGCACAAAAGAACCGCAGCTTAGGCAAAGGGGACGCACACACACACGGGAACAAACACACCGATCCCACACGTACACACATCCGGTAGTAATGCCGTGTTTCATCGTAGGAAATGGACCCTTCTTATCACACTGCAGAGGTCAGGGGTCTTTGGTGTTGTGGAGCCAATATGTTCGAGCACTAGCAACAATAATACCACATATAAACACCTGAGGTATGTTTCAAGCCCTTAAACGGCACAGCACGGCTCATGGTATGAAGAGGTGCATCGTGTCCTGTGGTCAGCGGTTTCGCGAAATGCTGTTGAGTAGTTGACGTGAGCAGCTGTTGTGCGAACCCACAACCCATTTCACAGCAACAGTGCTCGGGATTCTGGGATATTATGATGACGTGTCGCTGAAACTGGGGTGGCCTCAGTATTGTGAAGCTGCTGTATTCGTACTCCTTTAGCGGCGCGTAACTCCATCGCTAAAATGACTTTTAACAGTCGTACACGTGCGATGTTTCAGTGTCCAAAAAGTGTGACGTTATTTGAGTGTTACATTATCATTTCATTGTTGCCGCAACACACTGCTGCGGTCCTTCTCAGTATGTCGTATTTGCACAAAGAATAACTGTGAATGCCCAGATTGCCTGAAGTCGAGGGACTCACCAGAGACAGACTTTAAATAAGGAAGGTGAAAATTGATGCATCAGACGCCGTGATATCCGGATCTTTTTTTTAGTCCCTGCGGTTCACGCTCCAACAACACCGGATCCTACAAATCCCATAATGCAAATTGTCTTTCATTAGACCCTCTCTCTCATTTAAAATCTGTCGCCTTCAAGTTCAAGCCGAGATAATGATCATCATGCTCTGTGAGTAAATTAATTTGACGTGTGAAATCAGCCGGAGTGCCCCTTTAAGAGCGTGGTCAAGTTCAAATTCAACATCCTGACTTCCCGAGTTTATATCATCTAAAAGTCAACTTGATGCGCAAAAGACACGGGGCAATACTTTTAAAAGATAACACAGGAATAAAATGGTGGTGTGGATGAATGCGTCTTCATGCTTCTATTCGAGTTCTTTGTGTCATTTTTCCAGCGTCTCCATCGCGGCCGTTCTACTTCCAGCACACCGCTCGGCGTCCTGTTCACCGCGTGACCTTTTGTGGCGCGTGCACAGAATCCAAACGCTGACGTGCACATGACAAAGATCCATTGGAATGATTGACAAGCAACCCAGCTCCGTTAATCAAGTTATCCTTACTCTGATTAGGGCCTTAATGCGAGTAAGATAACCCGGTTAAGGTGTTTACATGAGAGTTGCAATAATATGCGTATTGCATTAGTCCGGTTATAATTTAATTATTGGTGTGCATGCAAATGCTCTCTCGCTCCCTCTCTGGCTCATTCCCAGACACCAGTCTCTTTATTTCATGTTGGGGGGGGGGGGGGGGGGTCCCTGTGTGTACTGTAGGTCCCCGTTGATCAGAGGAGAGGTGAGACATGAGCATGTGTGTAACGGTTCATATGAAAAGCCACCTGGCTCTCTCTCCAGCTCTGTGATTCATGCCTTTGATAACAACAACCCAGAGATGCTTTCAACAACAACAAAGTAGCGCTGAAGGATGACAACAATGGGACACTTGTCAGTCTGGAGATGAAAAGATGTCTTGCTAGGTGCCTGTCTCTTTTGTAACTTTGATATATACAGTATATCTTTTTTTTCTGTCTTTTGTTGTTTATTTGTCTCTCCGTGTTTCCCTACATCTTATCAAAGGTTATTGATGAAGCAAAATGTGAAGTGGAGTCAGTTTTCCATCTCTGACAGAATGCCTCCCTCCTCCTCTGCGAAGGCGGCAGTGTGCTTCACTGCCTCCGCTGTGACTTATCAACAGACTTATTTCCGCTGGCTTGTCCTTCTTACTGTCATACAGTGACAGGAAAAAATAACATGCATCTCCTGGAGGATTTCTTCGAGTTATTACATTGGATTTGCAGTGAACAGTGACACCTATGCACTCCGTTGATGCAAATGCAAAATAGAAAAATCTTAGGATAATTCGTAATTAGATTTTTCCGAGGCAAACAGCCAGGAGGGTTTTTTTCTTCTTTTAAATCAATCTTCTGTTTGGTTTCCATTTATCTGTTTACAATGAGATGAGCCCGGTTTTGATAGAAACCTGGATAAATTAAATGAAATGATCTTGACATGTCCATAATCCGTCATTAAAAACACTTTAGTTAAGGCAGTTCAATTTACAACTACACATTTCAGAGTCCGCGAGTAACACAATTCATCCACTTCGCTATTAGACTTACTGTACGTTTGACATTTGAGCACTTTTACTTATTTTTCATGACTTTATTATCGGTTGAACTGAGTAATATAATCTCTGTTCTTGAAATATTTCTTTGTGTCCAGAATATCTTCCAGAGTTCCATGAGAATTAATTGGACACCTTATTTCTCCCTCGATCTCTCATTCTCTTTGTCTTCTCCTCTCTTTGTCTTCTTCTTCTTCTGCTGCTGATTTAGCTGCTGTCCTTCTCTGCTCATCCGTCTCGCTCATCTCGGCTCTCCACCGTTCATCTCTCTCTCTCTCGCTCCTTCTGTCTGCCGCCGAAGCCGACTACAGCTTCGGGCTGAAAGGCTTGTTCACAAGCCTCTTTCCAAAACCAAGCTCCTGTGTTAACCAGCGTAGCATGAAGCCCCTGTTAGCCAGCAAGTTAACCCTGGTTAACGCCACGGCGATGCTTTATTTAATAAGCGCGTCTGGGAATTTCCTTCTTCTTGGTCAACAAAAAATGTTGATACTGCACTTTATTCACACTTTCCAAACATTAAGTGTGTAATGTACTTTTGCTTACTTTACTCCATTTGGGATTTCCACTGAAAATGAAGTGCCCTATTAGTTTTCAGGGAGATATTGATATAGGGGCATGGGCTACTTCGTCCATAGGGCTGCCGTAGAATATCTGCTGTCCCTGGGCTCCTCCTGTGCATTAGAGAGTTGACAGTTCTTCTTATAGCCGAAATGAGCGGAGTGCTCTGTGACTGATGGCGCTCCTTTGTCAATGACGGGAGGGGAGCTGCTGCTGGCAGTTTTGGGCCAAAGAACAGTACAGATTACATTAACATCAGTCAAGCTGTTGTCAGACGGGTGGGACATAAATAGGACCTCATTGATGCATAATGCAACAACTTTTCACTGTGATGTTTTCTCAGTAATAGGATCAGAAAAGTGGCTAGAGAGGCAGCGCGCCAAAGATCTGCAAAGATGTACCACAAATAGTGCTATAGGAGAAGAACCAGCAGTAATGTTAAGGATGAACACAAGTTAAGATCATACACAAAATTCACCTTGAATGACGAGATGTAGTGTTGAAGCGCTTTGAGTGGTCGGAAGACTAGAAAAGCGCTCTACATGTACAGTCCATTTACCATTTACCATACTCTGGTGATGAGTCATTGACACACAGTGGGGCTCAGCGTGGGTATCTCATACTTTGCACGTCAGCTGGATTCTCACGATGTCACAAGATCGCGGGATCACATATCACACGACCGATCCAATCTTGCCAGGCTTTAAGTGATGCTGCAGCACGGACCAATCAGCGTCCTGTGAGGAGCTACTTACGTGTGGCTTAGATGTATGCCAGAAGACACGGAGGGGCGGCAGTTATATCAGAGCTGGAGAGTAGTTCTTCGTGGAAGGACGAGCAAAGAACAACACCGAGGGATTTTCTCGGTGGAAAAGACGTTTTTGCTCTTCTCCCGACTGGCTTTGGCAAGAGATTGATTGACAGATGGTTCATTCAATCAGCCGCCAAGTATTTTTGAAAGGGCCTGCCCTTTTCTAAACCGTTTCTGATGATGGCTTCTCAGATGGCTCGGTGTATCAAACCAGCTGGCGGGTCTGGTTCGGGTATCTCAGGGCATAGTGACTGACGGACTTGGCACTTCTGTGGTTGAAAGCAAACAATGCAACCGCAAAGCAGCTTAAACTCATGGTGACATTAGGAGGAATGCATCATCAGTGGTCGTGACGGGGGGCTAGAATTAATTTGACCAATCGTATCACCTCGTTCTCTCTACTTTAAAAGAGGTATGATATTCAGCAAAGTGCTTTGACAGGTTTGTAATGGAGAAAACAAAGCTTTTGACCTGGCCTGTGCAGGCAGGAAACCTTGACACGAAAATTGCACCGTGCTGTTTGATCACTGTGACACTGCCCCGACTGCGTCTCTCCTCCTACTTCAGTACAGTCAAGTTCACAGAGACTCACAAAATACAGGTGCAGGCAGAAAAGAGCCGGTGTGCACCCAAGGAAAATGCTACTTTCCAGGCATAGCGCTGCAGTGTGTGCTGTGCACACATCATGAAGATATGAATACATATTGTGTCCATGAATTGGACGTGCAATTCTGTTCGGCAGGTTGCTTTTAGCTGAAAGGGATATGGACACATGGGGGGTAACAGTTCAGCATCAATTTCTGAATGTCGGTCAATATTTGCAAACCGTGGAGTTGAACGAATAGAACTCGACAAGTCTGTGTCAAAGTTGTAAAGACATTTTTGTGGAAAGAATAACCTCAGACTGGAAAATATATGTTAGAAATGTGCAACTGTTTTTGTTGTGAATACGAATCCTTTTCTTTTATATATATGTATATATATATACATATATATATATGAAATTCTAATGTTTGTGTTGAGAAAGTGTCATTCTTTTTGCTTGGAGAGGGCGAAAATGAGATTCTTGACAGCGCTGATCTTTCTTTAGGTCTAATCTGTCTTCCTTTGTGTGTGCTCTCCTGGAGAAGGCTGGATTTCTGTGCTACAGGCTTGAGGAGCGAAAGCTGAGGACAGTTCCCCGGAGTCCGGACACCAAAGGCCCCCGGGCATCCACAGCTCATAAACAGATGTGTCCTTGTCCCCAGCCAAGCGCAGCCACTCAAGTGGCAAAGCAGGGGCCCAATAATTGTGAAGAATTGAAAGCTAAATATTGGCTTTATCTCCTCAGTAATAAAAGGGCCATGAAATTGATTTAATGCTGCAGCGCTTCTCTTGGGTGGCTTCTTACAGCGTGAGCACAAAACAATGAGCAGCAGCCATCTATTAATTAACCCACCTAATCCTGCAAAGTTAATCTCTCGCCACAACTTTGCCCGCAACTAACTTCCAAGCCAGTGGGTCTATTGGGGGTGTCATGACAATGGCAGAGCGGGGAAGATGGATTCAGCACTTAGGAAAGGAGAGGGAGGGAGGGGGGATAGAGAGGTGGAGTGTGCTGCATGAAACACTGTTCCGCCCAGCAACCGTGGGGACTGTAAGTGGAAATGCAGGGGTGCATGGCCATCATTAGCATAGTATCAGAGTTGATTTGTGTTTTTGTGAAAAGAGGCGGAGAATATCATTTGAGCTGTATGAATCAGTTCCCCGGTGTGGCAGCGGCAGCAGCGGCTGATTTTAGTTGCCTTTTGTCGTCTTTTTTTTCCCGCCTGTTCTTTTTTTCCCCTTGCCGCCTCGGCCCCTTATTCTCTCTTGAGCTGTTAGACGGTTGGGAGGAAAAGTGACATTTCTTTCTCTTCTTCACCTGCCTGCCAGTCGCAACATGATGGCACCTCACACCCAACACACTCATTCATGGTCGAATTGTGTCGGCCGAGTTGTGAATTACCTCCTTCTCAGCCGGCTGATGAAAAGCTATGTGTTTTTCTCTTTGGCTGCGGCTCATCTGACCCTGCCCTGTCACCCCCCTCCTCCTCCCTCTCATCTCGTCTTTTGTGTGAGCCCCTCTTGGTGGAATAGCAGTACAAGGCTGACTCGGAAAATAGGTCACCCACTGGTGCACTTCTCACCTCCACAGCTTTCAAAAAAATGATTCTCGAAGGTGTCCTGTGCCATTTTGTAATGTCTAAACCACACAGTCTCCAGCATATGGCCAGAACATAGAAGAAATGCACACATTCATCTGAAAAAAATAAGAAATTAAGAAGGAATCCAACTGAGGGAATTTGAAGATCTTTTTTTTTCTTCTTCTTTGCTAGTTAGGAAAGCATTTCCTGTGGAGATAATTTTAGGATACTGATTAGACATAGACGGTGTTGAGCCCAGAGTGAGGAATCTCATCACCACCGCTAATGACATGCCATTCCTGTGCTGGAGAGGAGCCCAGGCCCTGGGCATGGACTCGCCTCTGTCAGCCACCTCCAGCTACTGTGTTCATTAAGGCTAACAATGTAATTACAATTCACAGATACTGCGTCGGCTTAATTACAGACTGATTATTAGGCTGATATTTGCAGGAATAATCAGACCCGAAAGAAGGGGATTAGTATTTGCATGTTAGTAACCATAAATCAAAGTTTTTGTGCCCTGGTTTTGATATCATTTGAAATTAGCCTCATGACGATCACGACGAGCCCATTGAAGCTGCACAAGTTCTTTCTATTTCAGTGTGATATTCGGTGAATTGCTCCTGGCTATCCCTCTGTCTCTCCGTATGGATCAGTGGGTCGACAGGGTTTTGAATATCACAGTGGGTTCAGTGAGAGTCGGCTGATAGATGTCGCCCTGACATGAGCCCCAGTCTTTTGACAGCTATGGTTTTTATCCCGTAGCTCAGTGCTGGTATCAACATTCTCCTGTAGCTCTGGGATGTACTCATCCATGTGCAGGAAGTGATGCGTGTGTGTGTGTGTGTGTGTGTGTGTGTGTGTATGTGCCTGCAGGCTTCCCAGCGACAGCATACGGACCGGTGACGGCAGCGGCGGTAGCAGCAGTGCGTGGCTCAGGTAGGGGGGCCCGTGGAAGAGGCGGCTACTTGGCGTACCCACAGAGCACAGGGCCAGGTAAACGCTCTGTCCATGTTCTGTGTGGCTGCTGCTCTCTCCAACTTCTCCTGCTCTGCTTCTCCCCATAGACATAGTCCCCCGAGGCCCCCATGCACACACATCCGGCAACGATTTGAGTTTAGACTGACAGCATCGTACACACATACAGTAGAGATGTATATCCAGGGCCTCTCTGTGTACATGGTTCCACTGTTAAAACTGTTACTTTGATTTGACTCCAAAAAAAACAAAAACGGGAGGCAACATTTTCTGTAAGTTTAGTGGACTAGTAGGGAAAACTTTATAATATACAGTTAATGTCACACAAAGAAATTGAGTGCAGCCTACGTAAAAAAAGCCGAGGCAATGAGATTATTAATATGATTAAAGTCAGCATATGCAATACATGAGACTATTTTCTTTCTGTGTATTGCATAAAGTCTACATTAAATAATTAGTTCACACTCAATATGCGTTTCAACAAATTCATTTGATTAACGTTAATTTTAATAATTTAATAAATTAAGTAATTATTGTTAGTTTCACCAACTTAATCTTAAGCACGCAAACATAATAAACCAAATCAGAGGTAAAAACACTTCTGAGACATTAGAATAAAAAACTGTTCCCTCCATACGAATTACAATTTGACCCTGCAATGTGTCCGGTATCAGTTTCCAGAGTTAAGTCAGGACATACAGCTATCTTAAAACCCTTCACAGTACATAACTCCTGCATAAAACTCCTTCTGGAACATACGACTAACTTAACTGAGCTTTACAGGCACTGCACAGTGCTGACACATGGACTCAGTGTCCCAAGAAAGTTGCCAGTAATCACAGTTTCCAAAATTCCCAAAAAGACGATTTTAAAGTGCAGCTCAATGTCTCATTTATAAACATATTTCATTAAACTATGAACAAAAAAAAAAGCCACCCCACACCATTAAGAGAAAAACTTTCAGCTCCACACTATACCTCACTGGGAACACTCAGTATGAACATGTGCTTTAGAACACGGGGAAAAGCACAAGCCGTGTCGGCCCAGCAGCCATGTTTGATTATCTAAGCCAGTGTTTTCAGTCTCTCAAGGAGTCTTTGAAAAACTTCAGAGGTCTGAAAAGTTTGGGAGGATTTTACTCTGCAAGACACACAGATTATTATCTAACTATGCACTGTCACATTTGTTGATGAAAGCATACACATCAATTCAAGAGGGCTGAGACGGACGCTTTCCAACAGTCTCAGGGACGTTTTGTTCGAACCTTCTCGCACGTGAAGGATGCCATTTGCACACACTTGCTAGTTGCTACACTGACCTACTGCTCCTCCTCGGAGGTATACAAAGTACAAGAGGCACCATCCGACATGATGAAACAGAAGAGCACTCCTATTCAAGGCATGACTTTAACGATAATACTTTCAAATCGCCAATCAATATCATTTCTAATTCTATTTCTGTAAAACTTAAGAGTTAGCAAAAATATTTTAAATACTTTTGCATAAATGATAGAAAATATCTCAAATAAATAAGACAACAATGTACAAAAGCACTACTAGTATGTTCCCATTATAACCATTTCCATTACATTTCTCCAGAATAAACCTTTAACCCTTTTGGCTTTAACGTAAACGTTCCTTTCTCTAACTAATCCCTCCGCACTCACTGCAACCGAAATACAAAACAATCTTCTTTCACCAAAAGTAAAACAGCGCAGCTCTAAGTCTTTGCTTCGGAGCTAATGGCCTAAAACAAATGTCTGCTGATTCAAGCTACCAATAAAAAAAAGAACATAACACACACGTGTAATTTAAGTTCATAGCCACAAGTCCATGGGATGTTACCTGAAGCATGAGCAAGGGAAAGAGGGAGAACAGAGGAGGATTGATGGGTAAAAGCTGCGAGAGACCAACGCGGCGCTCTGACCGGCAGCAACAGGAGACATCTCCTCCTCACGGGGTCCAGAGACTGTAGACCCTCGTCCCCTCTCTGCCCGATGAATACAAATGCCCTTCACCTCGGTCCCTTTAATCAATCAACCATTCAAAAGACATACTTTGCCAGTTAGATTACGGATAAAATACAAGAGTCTAAACGTAGGTTACAAGCGGTTCAGGGATTATTCCTTTGAGATCTCCTTGCAGCAAACATTTTGTGAATTAGTACAGGTTAAAAAAAAAATGTTTGCAAATTCGGCAATACACTTTGTCTAAATATTTGACTGCCAGGAGAATATTTCTCAATGTTTTGTTTGTCGTTAGACATGGTGTGTTAAGATCACCATTCATGGTGAACTAACCCTAGTTATAGTGACATGTCAGCAGTCCCACAATTCTCACTAAAGCTCGTCCTGTTGACTTGTCATGCTCCCGCTCTTCTTCACTTTTCATGTACTTTTCTATCTACCGGTATCTGGTGAAAGCACCCTGAACCTTGGACACTTTACTAACGACTGTTTGCCATGTGGTTGCTGCGCCGATTTAAATGGTATTCTGCACCTGTATGCTGCGGGGTACGAGTAAATACTAATGTTTAAAAATTCAGGTGGAAAGACAAGTCTGTGGCTCAGACATCAACTTCCAATACAACATACTCCGTTAAAGCGTGATTACAAGCACACACACCGTGTTCGCGTACAGACAAATATCTCCCAAGAGATGTGGTCCAGAAAACAGGAAGCCGGTTTCTTGCTGTCTTAAACACAGCATTGATTGACTCGTTGGCTTCATTTGGACATCCTGCTTTCTGCTCCTTAACAACTGTAGATCATTCAGTAGCTGTCAATAACCGCTCCCCTGACTGAACACAGCCTCCAGGCTTTAGTGTAGAGTGTCTCTCCTAATCAGACGTGCAATTAGAAGCTCGTTGGTAAAACTCTGTTTTAATTGTAACTCGGATGCTGTCTGCGCTGTGCAGTCCCTCGCAGACATACAGTCAGTAGACTGCCGCTAATGTCACGTGGCGGCGACACCTGCTGAAGATGCACACACGTGCACATGAGAACACACAGGCGGCGACGGTACGAGTGGATGAAGTGCACGCGTACCACCTACAGGCGCACACGCGCACAGACAGAACAAATTCCCCCCGTCTGTCCTCATTTGCACTAAATTCAAATCAACACGGGGAACACTGGAAGCCAATCAGATGCTCGGTCTTGCACGTCGGGCTATTTGATTTTGCATTTTCAAAACAAACAATTTGCCCAACAATTGCAATGAACATCACCAAGAAGCAGGAATGTTGATTTGGGGTTAGCAGCAGCCAGGAAGCAAGAGACGTGATGGCAACCATTATGTACAGTTTAATTCTGACAGCTGCAAATGGAAGGGAGACGAGTAAATGACTATGAACAGGGGGAGGGGGGGGAGGATGTGGGTGGTAAACAGTGACATCATGGGCCTGTTTTAGAGTACTTAGACTGCCATGAGGCAGCAAAACATCACTCAGGGAAATAGCATCTGTCTGCAAAGCATTATCACAACAACAGCAAGCCAATCTGGAACATGGATGTGATATAAAAAAAAAAAAAATCAGCTGTATTCTTCTGTTGTTACCATTTCTTCACTGTTTCATTCTCTGGAGGAAAGCGTCACCAATGCCTCTTGATGATATGACGCGTCCGGTCCTTGGTTCTGTGCTGTGTGGATTTGTGACTTGGTAGAATGCAGGGTTTCCGGCACAGCCTCACTTACTCTTTGACAATGAGTGACAAATGGTTTATTGATGATTTATCAAGTGTTTGAGACGGTGCTAATAGCGCACTACTACATGGCTGGATACACTCAGCGGTCTCTTCTCTCTATGCAGACACAGACGGAACAGAGGACACAGATTGTTAAGGCTTGACCTTCCTCTCTGTGTGTATTGTCCGGGGATGTTGCTGCATCTCCGTCCTATCATTCAATCTCATTTGCAGCATCCTCGGGGCCCAAAATCAACTCGGGATTGGAAATAGCAATTCTAGAGGTTCATTTATTCATTTATTTGCCCAATTTTCTAATTTTAGTGCAGACGGGGGTTTTTGTTGCAAAGAAAAGAAAAAAGCACATATAAGCTGTAAGT
>NC_136647.1:17029394-17088781 GCF_949748355.1 Melanostigma gelatinosum
ATATGAAAATATTCACACCTCACTTTATAATTTATGTCAGCGGTAAGCTAACTGCTAACACCAGGATGCTTTCGACACAACCTGGGCGACGGTCAGTCACGTGAACCCTCCGTGTGGGCGGAGCCACGAGAAGAGAACTGGTTAACGTTAGATCTTTCTATAGTGGTCGTTGGTGATTTTATTCCCCCCATTATAATAGATTGTAGACAAATGGTGAATATATCTTTACCATATGGAACTAAATTAGAACAATATCAACGTCCAAATGGCTGTGTGTAGGACAACACATACATGGCCATGGTCCCAGCCCTCGGCACCCTTTACTGTTGTAGAATTTCAGCTGGCATGCATATTGTTTGAGTATATGGACACTTTATGAGTTTGTCTTGCTCTAGCAAAAAGTTTCATTTTTGATACACAAGGCATTCATTCACCTTTGACATGCCTGCAGGCTCTCTAGAAAGCACTCATATCTATCAACGGTACTGTGTGTTGTTGACAAGCGTAATCATTTACACAATTGTCTGTATGAAGAATCTCTCATTTGACTTTATTGGCGTGTAATGTAAGGCGTTAAATTACACTGACTAAGACCTGACTATAAAATGTAGGTCTACTACTGCATTGAGTCACTGTCAACATAGTTTGTCTTACAGGAGGAAAAAGTCAAAACTGACCTTTTAAAATACATTCAGATACTGTATATTTCACTGTACAATTGATCTCAAATGGTACATTACACTTCTTGGGACAGTTTCTTTCACCTCATGCGAGTGTTCCACGTCTGCTGCGTGTGGTTGATGATTACAATGAGACTATGTTAAAAACACCCCAATTTAGGCTGTGTTGCTTGCCATAACTTAGAGAAGTCCAGATACAGCAATTCTGCTGAGGTAATGCGAAAAGGTGTTACAGTTCACATTGAACATATCTGGGTCCCTCTTGGAAACCATAGCACAGCGATACGATGTGAATGTGTTGAATGAGGTCTCTGAAGCCATGTCTAATGTGAACACTTATGTGCATTTCCTCTCTGGAAACAGACGCTGAGCAGTCTGCAGCTGAGGGAGGAACTTCCTTGCTGGGCAAAATACACATTAGGAAGTAGAGACTGGTAGCAGCCAGGCTTCAGTACTCACTTTAAAGATGCATCATGAAGTGAGATAGTTGTGGACCCTATAACTCAACCGATAGCTGCTAATTTAGAAAGGAAAAAAATCCACCCTTCACATGTCATATTGTTCCCATGATATGGAAATATTCAAGACACGCAAGTTGTCCCATTTTGAAAAGCAGCCCTTACTTTCAGGATTGGGAAACTAATATTTGAGGGCAGTCAAAAGCATCTACTTGGACTTGTAAATAAAAAATAAAAAAAAAAAAGTTTAAACTTTATCGCCAGATGATTGTAAAGGACTGCTGAGTAAAATCAACTCTTCAGGCTCCTTCTGACAGAAGTGACTTCTCCACAGTAGTCTTGCCTTACCGATATGTCAACTGCCACAGGAGCTTCGCCTAGAAGTTAAATTCTTTTGTATATTAGTTTAGTATATTTCAGAACAATAACATGGGTGCCTTAATTGCTGTATGGAATAGTTTAATGTAACGCTATTATGATCAATCTTAAACCACTTATGGCAAAATATCCCCAAACTCTTGATGGCATCGAGTAGTGTTCTTTCAGTCCCAGTTACAATTTGTTTAAATCCCGATATTAGCGGTACACAAACACCATCATCCCTGAGGCCAAAGACAGCAAAGCTCAAAAAATAAGTTCAAATATTTTTGTTAAGTACAAAAACGATGGCCAACATGCTTACAAGAGTCGGGACCTGCAGCCGAGTGGCCGGCAGAAAGATTCAGCACCACGTTTAGTCTAAAAGAGGACCAAGAGAGTTAGAACAATGACCAATGTTGACAATTTCAATTTGTGATCTACATTACAACCTTTATTTTGACAGTAGAAATTCTTAGTTTCTTTTTGTTATATTTCCTTAAACCAATAGGAATATGTGAACTGCTTCAGGGTGGATTTCCCCTTTAAACAATGCACTGAATTGTGCAGTTTATTTTTAAGATGTGTTTCAGCATCTGTACACAGGAAGCCAGTTGTTCTCTGGAGTCCTGAAGTTTTTACCGATGACATACAAGATGCTTTCTTAAATACAATGAAAAAGTTGTGAAACTGATTTTTTTTTTTTTTTAAAGAACCATAACATACACACAAAGCCTCAGGGAGACTAACGATGATATCATTTTGAATTTGAAGGCAAGAAAGGAGGGCGTAATAGTCGGAGGGATGCACGGTGTGCCGCTGTCCTGAAGTCTCTTGGTTCTCATCAACGAATGGCTATCAGTCCGATATCAATGAGTTTCTGAATCTTCTGGGCAATGACTGGATTCTTTAAGTGGCTGAGGATCAAACACGAAAAAAAACCCATTAGACTCTTGATGCAGAGAGACAGAAAGTGACACTGAAAAGTTTTTAAAAAAACTTACTCGCTAAGCGCCTGAGGGTCCTTCTGCATTTGCTCAAGGATCATGCGCATGGCTGGGTCACTCATGATCTGCTGCACCTCGGGATCGGACATGGCCCTCTGCTTCACTTCATCAGGAGTGTCGGTCCTCGTGGTGGTCTGACTGACCATACAGCGCTGAATGCCTTCTGTGGCTTCCTGAATGTGGAAAGGGCAAGTAATGAAAAAAAACATCATTAACCAGCAGTTATGTAGAACACCTAATATTCCATCATCACAGACTCTTTCAAAATGTCTCAGCATGTATTCAGGTGTTATTTTGACAGAGAGCAGATGGGCCACAGCAGGAAGAAGGCGGCCTGGGGCTGCATTCATTCAAAAGCCGGCACCTTCGGTTGGTCAGGTGTGGATGTTTATTTGTGCTTGACAACATAACCGCATTGGAAACTATTAGGCCATGAAGTTGTATTCCTCTGATTCATGGCTTTGTTCTTACTAACGACGGTCACTCTTCATAACAGCAATCGATAATATGACTACATATTGTCCCTTTAAGAAGGTACAATCAATTCACATTACGTTAATCAAAACTAGCACATTTCCATACTTTCCCAAATCTTTTGACACAAACCGAAGTGCTTAAGGCCTTGGAACTCCAAGACATATTTCCAGACTTTTCTGAGCCGTGCAAGAACCTGTAAAATACCTTTGAGGAAGAGTCCAGCTCCAGAGCCTTCTGGTACACGTCCATAGCTTTTGTATAGTCTTTCCTGGCCTCCAAGGCGGCTGCTTTACGCGTGTAGCCTTTTACTGTGGACAGACGTGTTTACATTAGGTGTCAAATCAGAGGGACTTGTCCTGAACCTAAACTCTAAAGAGTATAAACCACTACTTCATTAAATGCATTCCAGCAAAATGTGTAATAAATGACAGTAACTACAAAGTGCGATACTTACTGAAGGAGGGCTCAAGTCGGATGCACTCGTCACAATCCTGACAAATGAAAAAAGATTATCAAAAGGTCTTGTTCTTTTTGTCAGGTTAGAATCTCATTAAGGGACTAACGGTAAGGACGCACTGTACCTTCAGGGCAAGTTGAAACTCCAACAGCTTTGTGTAGCAGGCAGCTCTGTTACTGAAGAGTTTGGCATCCTTGGGGTTTCTCTTGATGGCCTCAGAGTAATGTTTCATGGCTATGGGGTAGTCACCTGTATGGTGAAAAAGAGGCGTTCAGCTTTATTCAAGGTCTTGAACGAAGAATCAAATGACAATGATCAACAAAGGCGCGCTACAGCTATTACTCGCACCTTTCTGGAAGGAGTCGTTGCCCCTGCTCTTCTCTTCCAGGGCTAAGTCGGGGTTGATGTATGCTATTTTCTCCTCCTCCTTCAATATCTTCTCTGCCTGTGGAGCCAATTCAAGTTTCAAGGTGTAAGATCAGGTGTACACTTGTGTTCTCATTGCCTGTACACATGCAGGTCTAGCACAGCTTCTTTTTTGAATCCATTTTAAAAACAACCAGTTTGGATAAATTAATCCCGTCTAATAATCAGAGTTAGAATCCAAAAGCTTGATTCAGTGGGAAATCAGCTTGCACTGCACCTGTAGACACTTCTTCAAGACGTCGGGAGTACGATGCTCAGACAAACTCTTGTTCAGATACTGAATCGCTTCTTTGTATTTCTGCTGCTTGAAGTACGAGTTTCCAATCCTAGCCAAGGCCCTATAAAAAGAGGAAGAAGAGAAAGGAGAAGATAGAGATATTACATCAGAATGAGAGATCTGATTTTCTCAACTAAAGGGGTAAAGACTCAAAACAGGAGAGCTCCTCTTTAAGGAAGAGACAGTTCATTAGTAATTATCATGAAACAAATAACAAGAACCATAATCACAACCACCTTTGTGCTCTCGAACTAAACTCTCAAGTTGAACAGACCGATAACTCAGTAATAGAGCAACACTGCCACCTAATGGTTCTGGTATAATACAATTTCTCTGGTCACATGCTGTTAGCTGCATGTCGTTTCCCATCTAGATAATAAAGTAGATAAATCAGTAAGTAAGTATAAGAGTCCTACAAGACCCACAATCCACCAGTCCCCCCTCTGGGTTGAGTGTCAGAGTGTGGTTAAATTCACTCCAGTGAAGACAAAACTGAAATAAAAAAACAGACCAACAGTTCTGGCAGAACTCACTTAGCGATTTGTCTGTAGTCTTCCCGGTTCTCTCTGCCAACATCAATGGCCTTCTCACACAGCTCTCTGCACTTCTCGAAATCTCCCATCTCAAAGTACACAGCTGAAGGGACAACCAAAATGAGTACATGTTTAACATTCACAGTCTGAACTAACAGTTAGAATCGTGTCAGTTTTCAAGCCTTGTTGAACTGGTGGTACGACTGTTGGGTCAATATTTTGGTGCATTCTATATTTCGGAGCGATTGGCAACCACACACCGTCCATGGTTCAATTCTAACCAGTGGACCTTTGCTGCGTGTCTCTTTTTTTTCTCTCTCTCCATTTTCAGTCTGTTGCTACACCGTCATCTGTCCAATAAAATATAATCTTTGACAAAACACTAAAATAATAACTTCCTGTGAGATAATGTGATAAAATCCCAATTCTTTACTCAAACTGAGGATCTAGCTGTGGTGGGCAGCCCAGTGGCAACAACTCCCAGCAATCACAAAGGGGAGGAAAGCCAAGAACCGGTGGACTACCCACACCAAGTCTGTATATAAGAAATTCTGAATTATCTTTTTGTTTTCTGCACTTTATGGGTCAATTTGCTCAAATGTGTGATCAGGAAGATGTACGGTCAGAAATGAAAATGGAACCTGGAAGCATATTACTCTGTCGCATTTGTTTTCCGTCTGAGAATACGTACCTGCTTGATTAGATATGTAGGCCATGTTGGTGGGGTCATGTTTGATTGCTTCTTCGTAATGTTTCAGCGCTGCGTCAAAGTCCTTATTCTTATAAGCAGTATTCCCAAGTTCCTTTTCTTTCAAGGCCTGTAAAAAAAAAAAATGGAAACAAGAGGATTAAAAACTCTGAATACGGTTCCATCAGCAGACACAAAATGGCTTAAAACTCATTACATTGAAGTATGATGAATCAGTTAATCTCTTTTTCTGTTGCACCTTTCTCTTGTTTTCAGGAAGGTCTTCCTCTTTAGGAGGAGGCGGCTGAGTCTCTTTGGGTTTGCGGGGAGGAGGGGGAGTGTGCTCCTCTTCGTCGTCCATCTCAGAGAGGTTCAGTCCCAGCAGCACAGAGAGAGTGGTCATCACTCTGGGATCCTGCAGCTTCCTACAGAGCAGTCAGGAAAACCAATATATTTCTCATATCAACAGTACTCAGGGCTAATGCACGTTTTACAAATGAACTTGAGATCATGATCCATTTATTTCTTTGGGATTTGGGGCCCTTTAGTATTATACATGCTAATGATTACTGAGACAAAACACAAAAGATGATCTCCCACAAATTCAAAAAAGGGTGTACAAATACGCTGTAATGTTGTACTGTCAGTAAGCAACAAGTCTCAATTCTTTTCCAGACTTTGTGTGCAACGCCACCCAAAAATAACAATTATTTTTGAATCTTAAATCAAAGAATGTTGATTAAGCTGACGCATTTTTGAAAATGCACATACGTGCCGAGCTCCGACGGTTTGTTCCTGAGCTGCTCCAGCAGTTCTCTGTAGCTGGAATCTGACAGCAGCTCACGGGTCCGAGAATCATTCTCCAGCTTCTGGTATAAGTTGGGCATGGCGAAGGGGTTCATCATCGATTTCTCTGGTGAAGCACAAAAAATAAATCAATTTTAATAGTGTAATTTATATGGTCACACAGAAACACTGGTCTAGGATGAAATTCAGCAGAGCCGTCTCTCTTCTGCAACCCCCACTTACTTGTACCTTGTCTGAATGAATCACAACACTCAGAACCCAAGTGGACGCCGACTCTCCCTTTGAAAACTTGAGCACTTACAATGTGATTTTACTTCAGTGGTCCCGTCGGCAGCCATATCTAAATCCTCTCTACACGTAGGTGGGTAAGGTGACTCATACAATTTCAATGTCATATGCTACTTTTTCTGTAGAATAAAAGGCTTCACAAATTCAACAGTCTTCACCTGCAAGCCGGGCCTCAATGTTCTGTAAACCCTCCTTCAGCTGCTGATTACTAGGCTCTTGCCGCATTCCCTCTTGGTAAGTTCCTTTGGCGTCCTCCAATCGGCCAAGAAATTCCAGTGCTGCAGCTTTGCGGGAGTAGCCCTGGTTGATCAAAATGGAACCATTGTAAATTGCCGTCTCAATTTTAACTCCAACACATCTTGTCAACAGAATAATGGCAGAAACAATGACGCCTCACCTTGCCCCAGTCAGGCTTGATCTTGATGGTCTGACAGGCATCCTGGAGAGCATTCTCGTAGTTGCCTTTCTTGGCGTAGGCAGCTGAGCGGTTACTGAACAGGACATGGTTTGAAGGGTCGAGGGCCAAAGCTTCGGTGTAGCAACGTACAGCCTCCTCAATATTTCCTGCACTCAGCGCTTTGTTGCCCTGGTCTTTCAATGTTGAGACCTGTGAGAGAGAACGATTCAATCAAAATAAGCATTAGTTGTTTTTTTTATCACTATTACACAATGCAAATAGTCTCCTGATTGGATCGGACTACAGAGACAACATCTTGTGGCAGCTTCCACTGGCAGAACTGAAAAAATAAATTGACAACGACTCAGCCGTTCATGTCAGACGGGTGCCGCAGTGAGATAATATGTCTATTTTTTTTAAACGTAAATTCAGTCCTCCGTGTACAACCTATTATTTTAGCCTGAAATTAAGATGACCCTTTTTGTTCGGTTGGAGCCTGAAAGCAAGAACGGGGGAATCTGCCAATGACGCTATTAAAAAGAAAAAAAAGAGTCAGTTCCTGTCTCTGTTTGCAAATATACAGATCGTTTTCCAACACCTCTTGTCGGTTGCCTGTTATAGTTTGACATGTTATCACACCACATCTCCACAAAATGTGACGGAATAATTCACACACAGAGCCGAAAGAAGCAGCACTCCAATAAGAGGCTCTCCATCCCGTTATCCCAGGCAAAAAACAGTGAGTGGCATGACTTTACCTCCACAGCCACCAGACCTAACCCCTCACAACTTTTGAAAACATAAAAGGTAGAACACAGCAACATTGCAATCCTCTGTGGGCTAGGATCTTGGTATACTATGGGCAGGATTTTCAGTAAATACAAAGCAAGTGGTTTACTATTTTTTGTAAACTGTAAAAGTGTTTCTAGAACAATTTATTTTTGATACCGTCACTTGTGTATCAGGAAGATGTACGGTCAGAAAAGAAAATGGAACCTGGAAGCATATTACTCTGTAGATTTAATGCGAGAAAGCTAGTCATGCAAGAAGAGATGGAGATATTGTGTTCAAAAAGCCTTACAGACCTCTTTTGACCTGTCAGGAGCTTGTGCACCTTATTCACTGTCATGTTTTGCCAAATACGCTATGATGCCTTGCCTGCTCAGCCAGGCATGATAATGGAAATATATATTAGTTTTTTTAAACAGAGGTGCGGTCTCAAAATTAATGAATCACCAAAAATACATGAACTGCCCAGTTACAGAACTGTCAAGAAGCAGCAGCAGATGACAATAAGCGGCTGTAGCCATGACAGCAGAGCCGTGTGCATCTAGAATGATCCTCCGGTCTGAGAGCTACCGAGAACAACGTTGAAGCAGATCCAGAAATACTCCTGCAGCATGTGCTACAGACGGACTGTCGCAGTTTAACGCTAGCCGTCGGTCCTGTGCCAAAACATTTTCACTCAGGCGTTTACCAACTGGCTTAATTACGGTTTTCATTTGTCCGTCACTATAATCGTGGTGGCGTACACATTGTGAGCTCGTCAATGTTAGCTGTGACATAGTTGGCGTAGCTGTAGTTATTAGTAGGTTAGCTAACTCGGAAGTATCTCGCCGGTGATTTGCAAGGGGTTAGCTAGCAAAGTGCTTGGCTATATCGAGTCACAGACGAGGGCTACAGTGGCAGCCATACCGCACTGTGATATAATCAATGATAAGCGGCTGTGGTCATTTTTAAGTCATGTGCGCTAGCTGAACACTTAACGTTAGCTAACCTTGACGTATGCAATCATTGATTAGCCACAGCCGCACACAAATGGACAAACAGTTTGCACACTTTGGAAATCAGTTTAGGCACATTGTAGAGTAATCCAAAAGATATGTTCTTGGCAAACAGCCTCAAGTCCAATCAGACAACATCGGCCAAACACCTAGCTACAAGACATTACTACCGGATTGACGCTAAGCTAACAAGCTAGCTCGCCGTCCGATATTAGCAAACAGTGAAGTTACAGTGTAAAGAGGTGATTTACTACACTATTACCTACATTTTTACAGCAAAGACAATCAAAATATAAGGAACTAGTCAATATTTCTACGAAACGTATGTTTATCAAGTCATTATGAAGATCACTGCATGATCAGTTAATGAACTCACGTTCTCCATGGTGCAAGCATGAGGTTCCTTCCAGAAACTACTGCGGACTAGCGCCTCCCCCTGAACGACACGCAGGTTGCCAGTTTGGGATGTACAAAATCCGCAAACAGCGTACCGATTTACAGCTCACAGGATATTCCGAGGGGAAATATGTAGCCCTGCTCTGACGGAAACTTCTAGAAGATGCCGGAATAAAACAAGGATATTTTAAAGTTAACCAGATACTTCTCTCTCTAAACTGATCAGAGTTGGGGAACTGCAATTGTTTTAGGGACATATGAGTTTCTTGAGGACCATGGCTGGAAATGAGAAGGCAATTCTCAATACCTCTAAGTGCAAATTATTTAGGTCAATCGTTTGAGTCTTTAAAGAATTAGGCTTAATTTGATGGTTGGTAGTACGTACACAAATGAATATCTTAATACAATCATGAGTAAAACCTATGGCTAGTAAAGGGCATGGGCTTTTAAGGTAACGTGTTAGGTTATATGATGTTCAAAGTTCAAAGTTCAAAGTTCACTTTATTGTCAAAGTTTCCACATGTGTTATGCATACAGAAAATTTGAAATGCCGTTTCTTGCAGTCCCACAGTGTAATATAGACATGAACATATAACATATAATAGAATAAAATAGAATAAAATAGAATAGAATAAAATAGAATAAAATAGAATAAAATAGAAAAAAAAGTTAAGAACATAAGGGCCTAGATAAAGGGTTAACAAGTAGCAGCAGAGAATAAAAAGTGACTGGTGCTGGATGAGGGAAGGGTGTGTGAGGGGGATTTATGTTCGTAGCAGCAGAGAATAAAAAAAAAAAAGTGACTGGTGCTGGATGAGGGAAGGGGTGTGAGGGGGAGTAGATGTCCTGGTATGTTCCATTTGAGGCAGTGGGGAAAGGTGGGTGAGAGGGAGGGTAGAGAGGTCAGGGGAGAGATGGCAGAGATGGCAGGGGGGGAGAGAGGGGGAGCGAGAGGAGAGAGGGAGGGAGAGAGTTCAGCATCCTGACCGCCTGGTGGAAGAAGCTGTTCCTCAGCCGGGTAGAGCTCGAACAGAGACTGCGGAACCTTCTCCCTGAAGGCAGGAGGCTGAAGAGGCTGTTGGAGGGGTGGGTGGGGTCACCCGCAATGCCGAGTGCTTTGCGGGTGAGGCGGGTGTTGTAAATGTCCTGTAGTGTAGGGAGTGAGACTCCGATGATCCTCTGGGCAGAGTTCACAATGCGCTGCAGGCTCTTGCGGTTGGAGGCGGTGCAGCTTCCGAACCACAGCGTGATGCAGCTGCTGAGGATGCTCTCAGTGGCGCCTCGGTAGAATGAGAGCATGATGGGGGGGGGGGCTCCTGCTCGCTTGAGCTTCCTGATGAAGTACAGGCGTTGCTGGGCCTTCTTTGCCAGTGCAGTGGTGTTGCTGTTCCAGGTGAGGTCATCTGTGATTGTCACACCCAGGAATTTGGTGCTGCTCACCTGCTCCACAGCAGCACCATTGATGGTCAGAGGGAGGGGGGGTTGGGAGTGGGTTCTCCTGAAGTCAACAACAATCTCCTTTGTTTTCCCCACATTGAGGAAGAGATTGTTATTTTGGCACCAACGGACCAGCTGGTTCACTTCCTTCCTGTAGTTAGTCTCATCGTTGTGGCTGATGAGACCTACCACGGTAGTGTCGTCAGCGAACTTCACGATGTGGTTGGAGCTGTAGTTGGGTTTACAGTCATGGGTCAGCAGGGTGAAGAGAAGGGGGCTGAGCACACAACCTTGGGGGGCCCCCGTACTCAGTGTTAGTGTGTTCGAAGTGTTGTTGTTGACCCGAACAGCTTGTGGTCTCTCTGTGAGGAAGTCCAACAACCAGTTGCAGAGAGAGGGGCTGAGGCCCAGGTCTGTAAGTTTACACACAAGCTGCTGGGGGATGATTGTGTTGAATGCTGAGCTGAAATATATGAACAGCATTCTGACGTAGGAGTTCTTAGTGTCCAGGTGTGTGAGGGCTGGGTGTAGAGCGGAGGAGATTGCATCCTCTGTGGACCGTTTAGTTCGGTAAGCAAACTGAAACGGGTCCAGGGAGGGAGGAAGGGTGGATTTGATCTGCTTCATGACCAGCCTTTCGAAGCACTTCATGATGGTAGAAGTCAATGCGACGGGGCGGTAGTCGTTGAAGCAGACTGGAGATGACTTCTTCGGCACAGGAATGATGGTGGTTTCCTTGAAGCACGTGGGAACAACAGCCTGGCTCAGGGAGGTGTTAAAGATGTCGGTGAGGATCATGTGGTGACGTCATTAAGAAATATTGTACATAATTTCATCATTATATTACAAAATATAATATTCTATCTCTCCCTTCATTATCGTCATTATAACTACAGAGCGCTGCACATCAGACCAGCTGCTTTGTCAAAGCACAATCTCCTTTCAGCAGTATGAACCACCTACATAAGGATGTCATTTTTTCTTTCTTTTTTTTACTTTCAACATAAGTGGTGCAACAGCAATCGTGACTCAGTAACTGAATAATTTGTTTTGGACTCCAGAGCAGAAATTAAAGACATTCACAGGATTCGGGGGTCAGCTGAAATGCTGAAATGGTGACTTTTGTTTCTCACCTGGTGAATAAAGTCCAATCAACTACACTTGTTTTTATGATTCACAAGTTGTCAGAGGCAAAGGATGTTGTGGAGGCCATCCTGAATAGACCATTCATGCTGCTGTTGCCATGGATTCACAGAAGGAGGGAAACACAAGACAGAGAAGCCGAGTGTCAAGATCAATGACTGGCCTCCGGACTCTCAGCAGGGATGTCACACTCACATGCTGAGGCTGAGATTAGCCTCATGCTCTGTGCTAAACTAAGGGCAGAGTAAGTAGGTGTGCCTTTCCTTATAGACTCTCCAGCAAGATTTACCCATCTATATACTGTAGTTCATCCCCTGAACTCACCACGATAAGGAGTCAAGTGAGCTCCACAGCCAAGCAGAGCATTGCAGTCATACCTGGACTGTAACAAATGAGATTAAGCTCATAACATGTGCCTGTCGCTGTGGCCATGACGGTCCTATCATGGATGAGGGAGAGAGACTGACACACGTGTCTGGAAACAGGATTAAAAAGTCTAATAGAAGCCCCACTTGTTGCACTTCTGCTCCATGTCTCGTATTCTTTCCTCACTTGTTTTGCACGTCAAGTTCATTCATATCTCTCTTTCATTCTCATATGTGTATTGTAATGCCTCAACTATTGTGATCTACTCCATTGCAAAGTGAAACTTAGCATCCTTGGACAAATCCCCTGAAGTGACCGATTTTCCTTTTATTTTCACAAACATTCTTTAAAGAGATGCTGTATAATTTAGCATTTGAATGATTGACAGTTAGGGTAATACAACTAGTTGTATGTGTGTGGTCAGTAATACATTGCTCCATGCAAGCAAGAGGAAGAATAGACCTAAGACCTGGATGACCAGCTGCTCAGTCGAACTCTCTCATTGCATTAAAAAACAGGATTCGGGTCCTATGTTAGATTTAATATATATTATTTAATATCAGAAATGTGTTTTTAATTTTGCATACTGGCTAAATACTTACTCCTTACATTATACAAATTGCCAACCTGATTTTTTGTTCTTTTATTTAACCTAAATAAAGTGGTAAATAGTTAGGAGGGTGTGAGTTGTTGGGATGAACAAACAGTGAATGTCATCAAATGATGCAGGTGATGCATACAACAACTAGGCATACAGTAGATGGCATACATCAGTGACATGTGCCTCATGTGTTTTTTGTCCTTTATTCTGAAAATGCACCACAAACAAGCGCTGTAAGTCACAAACAAAATACTGTTGTCAGTATTTTCGATCAAAAGTATTTGAACCCCCTCTGAGTTTTAGTAGGACCTCCGAGCTTGCGAGGGGAACATGAAGGCAACATGCGTCACCTGTGTTTTGGCGCGTGTCACTTTCCAGGGTGCTGTACGGAAAACGACATTTCGTCGTAATAGTAAGGTTGTATGTAACTTTTGTGAATATTTGCCAACAAACATGAGTTAGTAATGTTGTACAATGTTCATAGAAATGAATGTGGCCTTGTAAAAGCAGAAAACCGTTACAACCTGTAGCTGTAGTTACATAACAGCTGTAACGTTACCGAGCTAGACGAGCTGTCCAAACAGAAGCTAACGCTAAAGTACTTTTTTAGCTAGCTTACTAGCAGTATGCTAAACCAGCTGAGTTACTGTAAAGTGCAGCTGTTGCTAAACTAACAAGGCCTCAACATTTAAACTGGCTTAACTTGTCGGACTGAGTGGGTGACCAACAATAACCGGCGCATTAGTTTTAATGTATTTTCCATTTCCTTTGTATTTGGTGCATTTCTTCCTGTGTTACATTAGGTAAAACCACCCACTAGTTGGATCGGCTGTTATTTTCCAAGCACCACAATGAGGAGACAGGAAAACCAGCCAGCCAGGCCAACAGCAGGTTTGTAAAAGAGATGTATTTCACAATCCCCACACTAATATACAGTATTTCCTCTAATAGGTTACCAGATTCAGTGATGTTTTGTTGTGCAACATTACACACAAAAACACAATAAGTAGTGGGTTCTGCTTGTTCTAGAGTGAGTGTATTTGTATATACAATTTAAGTTGAAGGAGGTAAAAATTTGATCTGTTTGACTATATTTCAACTGTCCTAAAATGTGAAATATTATTTCCTGTCCGGCCTAATGTACTGGGCAGTCTGATGTGTCCAGATATGTTTTCTCTGCCGTGTCCACCAGGCTGCCTGTCGGTGCCGCTCTTTAACCAGAAGAAAAGAAACAGAGTTCCTTTGACATCTGCTCCCTCTGAGAACGAGTTCTTCTCCCACAGTGAATACAAAGCAAGCACCAGCTCAGCTGCATCTCACAGCACACCAGGTGACGCGTTCAGTCAGGCTATCTAAGCGTCTACTGAATTTCAGTCACTAGGTGGCAGTACACCCAAAGACAAATATAAACTATATACATATTTTAGAAAGGCAAATGTTGTCCTTGAATGTTAATTCATTTCTGACTAAATCAACATCTCCTGCTGAATCAAACGATTGAGATAATTTTACATGAAGCAGAGGACAATATTGTAAAAGGTCTTCTAATGAATTAAGACGCACAGCTAGTGACAAAGGAGGCTGCTATAAGATTTTACTCTGAGAATGTACCTTTCCTCAGGTACCTATGGATGTTACCAGGCCTCAGGTCCATCCTCTGGTGCTTCCCAAAGCCACCAGTGGAACAGGCAGGACATCCCACCATCTACTCCGCCCCAGCAGTATGGCAGCAACAGACCTGCTCCTGGATCTGCCCCTGCAATGAGAACCTATACACCCATAACCCATCCATACAAAGTTGGAGGCACAAGGTATGTTTCATAGACTTTCTGACCATTAGTATGATGGTCAGATATTTATATTCTCAAAATAAAAAAGGGCAGTTAACCTTCCAGATTCCAGAGAAACAGCTGGAAAGGTTTACAGAAATATGGACACCACCATGTTGTTCCTAGCTGCAACTGTAACTTACTGTAACACGATATGCTCTGACAGGAGAGAGGGTAGACCAAATAAATCAATATGTTGCAATTTCATAAGTTTAATGTGGCTGGTGTTTCAATTTTACATCCCAATATGTGAACATAAGTGAATGCTTTTTCATTTTTCAGCTCTGAGATGGGAAAGCCCATCAACTCAATGAGACGACTGGATTTTAGCCCCAGGGGTAACTCCGGACAGAGCAGATATCAAGCCCCCCACATCAGTGAGAGTGCACAAATTAAGCCAATAGCCCATACTGATTTCTCGCAGAAGGGTCAGCAGTCACCTTACCGAGCGCCCAATCCCACACATCAGTATTCTCAGCATCCCAGACCTCTGCCCGCTCCTGTCCCACCACCCAGCATGCCCTCTGCGCAGCCACAAAACAACTCCTGGAAGTTTACGAACAGCTTTGGGCCGCAGAAATCCCCCTCTGAGGGAAACAGGAGCACAATTCAACCCCAGACTGTGCAAAAAGCTCAAACTCAGGTAGAAAAATACATGATAATAATAATAATAAACAAAGATTTAACGTGAGACAACATCTGGTTTCTTCAGACGAAACATCCGGTTTTCAGAATAAGATGCCAACAAAGTATACATATTGCATAATGGAAATTAGATTAAATGAATTATATTCACATTAAGTATAAAACATGCTACCTGCATCTCGTGAGTTAAAGGGAAAATACACCTAAATTGTGCGTAAAGTGTCTTTATTCTTTGATTTGAGGGTTGCTGGAAATGAATAATACCTGACTGACAGTCAATGAAGATATTTTACTGAATTTTTTATGGTGATATAAAAATGTTTTTCTCAAATATTCCACACAATGACTAATGCATAAGTTCAGGACAAAAATGGGTAATATCACAATATTTGAGGTGCTACAAAAATATTTTTTCTCAATAATTCCACACAATGACTGATGTATATGTAATCAAGACATCGTTGACTTAATAATTGTTAATAGTTGTTTAAAACATTTAATAATAACAATAAATAACCACAAAGAAATAAGAATAAAATTGAATGTGATTGTCTGATTATGTTTGTTTTTTGTTTAAAAAAATCTAAGAAAAATTGCCCCCCAAAAAATATGTAAATTTCCTACCCTGCATGATATTCTTGTGACCAGTGCAGCATTTGTGTTTATGCTAAGCAGGACACATTTCCGATGAAGCCAGCCGTTGAGAACTCACTGCGGATCCTGACTTCAGTGATTGATGGCATGAGACACTGGAGCCAGTTCAAAGACAAAGTCCCATACCTGTTTGAGATATTTGGTCAGTTGATTAGGAGTTGCTGCACTCTCTGATGTGTATTGTTAAGTATTGTTAAACACCATTAAAGCGACAGGCTGTGCTCTTCCCTCAGCTACTCTAGACTCAGCGGTCACTCTGGGTCGTCACGGAGCCAAGAACTTCCTCATGAGAGACGGGAAGGAGGTTGTGTCGTGTGTCTTCTATGAGAATGTGAGTTGGGAAACAAGCTTCCTCTTTAGAAGTAAATGGAATGAATGTGTCAATGTCCACTTGCTCACATGAACTTGCCCCAAGTCTCCCCAGCTTCAGTCATATAAAATATTGTCTTTTCACTCACAGTGATTTTGTGTTCTCCATGTTTGGTATGAGTTTGTATGAATACGTTATACTGTCAACATTATCCTTTGTTTGATTTTAGAGGCTTTCACATCGTCTCAAACTCAAACATTTGGAGGAATTACTTTTCATTTTGAAATTGGCTGCGAACATGTTGCTCTTCTCCTTCTTCACTAGACCCTGTTCCCCAACATTAACAGTGTTGTTTTTGTCTTTTGAATCCTTAATTACAGCCAATGTTTAAGTTGATGTACTACATTACAAATCAATCATATATATCAGATTATATAAATAACACAAGCTTGTTTTATTATGTATCTATTATAATCTGCTACCCTCTTGTGTATGATGTTTTTTTCTGTTCTGCATGTGATGTTGGGGTAGATCAGCTGCTCCATCAGGGATAGAGAAAACAGCTGTGCGTTCCAATATCCATACTTCCATAACATTAACTATGCAAGAAAAATATTTAGTATTACCAATACATAATATGTCAAACGCAGTATAACAAAAACACTGCGTGCAACAGTACGTACTCTGTAAGGGCAGCTGCAGTATGTACTACAATTAAGAATAACTTGAAACACAATTCAGGTTTTATTATTATATCATCGCAGTAGTGAGGGGAATGGGACTGTTAAGATGTAGTTCTGCAGTAAATTACTTTATATCCAGTTTGGTGTGTTTAGCTCACTGGTGTGAGCTTAGGTGAGGCTGAGAAGGTGTAATGACATTCATTGAGTAAAGGGGAACAGGTGGCAGCTTGCTGTGAGACTGCAGCAAACTTTATTAGTATATATATTATAATATAATATGACATAATATTTGATATATATGTATATACCTGTCAGGTCAGCCACATGATTCTGTGTTAAGCAACAGCATCTTCCCTGTATATCGGGGTGGAGAGCAGACACTGGCCTTTATAATAATATATTTATTTAAAGTATTGGCAAAACATAAAGTAGCACTGGAATGTGATTTGATCTTGAATTGTCCCTCTTGTCCAACAGGAACAGGAACTGCCCCGTCTCATCCGTGGTCAAGTTCATCGCTGTGTGGGAAACTACGACCGCAGTAGAGACGTCCTGATGTGTGTGTCCGTCAGACCCGGGCTGCCCTCTGAGCTGAGGAACGCTCACGAGGCCGTCAAAGCCTGCGATGCAGCAATGAGAGCGCTGGTTAAATTACTCAGGGAGGTCTGAGCACGAGTACTGCGGATATCTTTAGCAGAACAACAGCATACCGGTATTCAGTGAGGGTGCTGTGCAGTAATAGATAACTGTTGTTATGGGTAGAAGTCACAGTCGTTTTAAAAAGCGTGTTTCAAGTATTGTTCAAGTTTTTGACCTGTAAAGGGCGCTGTTGTACTGTTGTACTGTTGTGATGTTGTGATATTGTACTGTTGTGATGTTGTACTGTTGTGATGTTGTACTGTTGTGATGCTGTACTGTTGTGATGTTGTGATGCTGTACTGTTGTGATGTTGTGATATTGTACTGTTGTGATGTTGTACTGTTGTGATGTTGTACTGTTGTGATGTTGTACTGTTGTACTGGACTTTAACGGTTTATTTCACTTGCATTTGCCAAAGAAATACATAAAGAGTTGTTTTGTTTTGTTTAAGCAAAACCTGAACAGAAAGTAAAGCCTCTCTTTTTTTAAGTTCTGAAATATTTTTATTACAAAGAAAAAATCACAGAACAGCAAACATTGTTTCAGAGGTTAATTCAGGTAAAGCAAACACGATGAGGTAATATCTCAAAATATATCTTTGAAAAACTGGGCAGTTAGGAATAACATGTGATACCAAGTACAGTTAGTTTATTTACAGTCAAACATCACAATGGGGAGAAAAAAAACAATAATTCTACTCTACCAAAACAGTTTCACCAGTGCTGAGACTTTACACTCAATGGGGCAACAAATAGGGGAAGAAGTCCCGTGCAGTCATTCCCACAGTCCAGCACAGTATGAGCTCCCATGCAGAACATGTCTCTCAAACATGGCAACGCAGTCACAGTCCTCTTCTTGATGTCAGGACATGACATTATGGGAAACCAAATTCAGGAAATACTTAAAGATTAACCCATCAGCTAAATCCAACCCATTATTCAACACTAACACGCACATGAACATGAACACCCACTAGAACAGGGAGTGTAGCTTGATGAAGTTGGCAGTGTAAATGGAGAAGTAGACATTTTGTCCTTGGAACATGACAGGAATTGTGCCAGCGCTTAAAAGGAGAAGATGGATCGACGCAAACACAGCAACACTATTCAGCTTACTTGAGGAGCAAATTATTTTAAAACCACGTTCTACACATAATGTGAACGATGTGTCGGCTCAGCACAGATAACCAAAAGGCGAAGTTTAATTTGTACAGCTCCCTCCTCAACCACTCAATTTTGAAATCACGTAAGACAAGGATGCCGGGAATTAATCCCTTCACTGTGTGTCACAACCTTTTAATACAGCGATCCAAGTGATTCACCTCTTCTGGATAATTGGCAACAAATGTCGAGGGCAATACTGAACACAAGTTGCTTTTAATTCTCCTTTTCTCTCTGCTGTTACCTCCGAGGATTAGAAGACATCATCTATTTTTTTTTATCCTCCAGAACATTTTCCCAAGTGAATGAGATCACACTGCATCAGGTACAGGAGAACGACGTCACCTCTGAGAGGAGGAAATAGAATAAAATGAACTCCTCCCAGGATCCACAGCCTGTCAGCAGAAAAAGACGATAACCTGATCATTGTATGATACACTTGTCTTGGTTATGTTAAAAGGCACAAGTTGGTCAGATCACATTTCAAATCTAGATCAATTGTTCTCCCGTGAACAAAGCCCATGTCATCACCAACATCTCCTGCCTTTTGCAACCTTTTTTTTTTTTTTTCTTCTTCCTGAATTAGAGTGTTTAGTATTGTGTGTTGTAGACAGAAAACAATTGTTTCATGATTAACAAGCGGGTTACACGACACAAACAGTTCTGGGGAAAAGGTGAACAAAAGGATGCAGTGTCCCAACATTTTTTTTGACAACACTGCTCTGAAACGAATTCGTCCGATTCACGTCCTCGTCATGAGAAGAGATTTCCATCGGTCCTCTCAGCAGGTCTGATGTCGTGTCTATTGTCCTCTTCTTACTAAATGCACCCACTGGTTTAATGCCTGGTCACAAGACTGGAAGGCAGAAAAAAAAAGTCTGAGGAGCAAAAAGCTTTCAAAGCATCAGATTTCCCTTTTCAAAATGGTATTTTGAAACCTCAAACATCAGCTCTGTTGAATCCAGACAGTACAGTCCAAAGCACATCACCCCGTCAGTAGAGACAGCTCCTCAAGAGCCGACCTCTTCGTATTCTCAGTCTCCTCTGATTGAAGCGTTTGATTGGACGAGTCATACTGCCACATAATCTCATGCTTCCACTCTCTTTACGCAGCCAACCTCGAGTCTCTTTTGGAATGTTACACATGTTGACTTGTTTCCCACAAAAGAAAGGAAGGGGGAAAAAACACTTGTTAATATATTTGAAGTCATTTAAAACGAGCTACTTCCATCTTCCGACTGCATCTTCTCCATAACTGACTTGAAGTCAAACTGCAGAAAACTGGTGATAGAAATCATAACCACAGAGTAAAATCGTAACATAAAGCATTCCATCTCAATGAACTGAATCTGGAATAGCCACATAACAGATGCAGGAAGACAGTGTTTGTTGTTGAGCGTCAGCCTCGGGCCGAGTCCCAAACAGCATCACCTTTAAAAAACAGGATGCAGGTGTCTCTCCGTGACATCAAGCCCAGGTCGGTCAGGAGGCGGGGGGGGAACAAGACGTCTTATCAATGCACTATAACAGCGTGGGCAGAGGGGTGGGGGACAGCTGCTCCTTTGGTGCATATTTGGCAAAAAAGGGCAAGAAGACGGTGAGCACGACTCCCACGATAGCCAGCATGTAGCCCCATCCGATCTGGCACTCGCCGGCGTAGTAGATGTCAGAGTCCCCGCAGAAGGACCGCACCAGTGAGGAGTTGAGGCCGAAGGGGTAGACCAGCAGTCCAGCAGCCATGATGAACACTGCAGAGAAGACACAGCCGGGGTCAGACACATAAACAGACTCATGCAATGCTGTTAGAGGAAAGATTTAGCGCAGAAACACAAGCAGGAAAAGAGGATTTTGACACATGTAAAATGTTTATTCAGTCATATAATCTTGCCGTTTCATTGAGAATACAAAATGACCCCAATAAAACACACACGTTCTAGATTCTGGACCGGTGTGCCAGCTGAAAGCCACTTGGTGGCAGTAGAGGTTTTGTAGAAAAAAGCTTACACTATGGCGCGTAAATGAGATACTTCATCAGTGACACTTGACACTTGATTTGTAGCCTGGTGTTACATTAAAATAAATAAATCATGACCATGGTTTTAAGAGTCCAACAGTGGCCTAAACAGGGCTTTTAACGTATCGAACAACAAAAGCGCTGATGACCTGTAATTTGACTGAAACGTCTCCTTAAATCCATTTGCACTCCTCGTCCTCAGCGCCCACGGAGCCAGAGAGTGGCTCACTTTTACAAATTGAGTCAAGTCTCCCGGCCCCCGTGCTGCCAAAGCAGCTATTGACCTATCATTGGCTATCATTGCTGCTCTTTAATCATTCTGAGTGCCGGCTGCATTTCCATTACAATGCCAGGTGTCACAGTTGTTTTTAGCCTCGGAGCGCTGGGGGTCACCGGAAAAAAAAGCTTGAACTTGTGAAAGTGAGCAGCTCTCCAGAAAACACAACAAACACATCTTTGATTACGCTCTCTTGATTTCAGGAGATGTCTCAACGGCTGTGTGAGTGTCAGATCGATGGTTTGTGTGGGCAGTGAAGGGTTGTGCTAGTAGCACAGGGGCGAGGAGGCCGGCAGCTTTCACTGATGTTCTCGTGGCACACTGGGGGCTTTGGGATTGACTGTTAGGAGGAGAAAAAGGGGGATGAGAGGGAGGAAACACACAGAGTGGGTGGAGGAGAGGTGTCTCTTGAGTGTTGTTTGTGAGGCCTGGAGTCTCTCTGTGGAGTTCATTGAGGATCTGCCTCTCCGCCCAACCAGTTGAGAGTGGCCCCCACGTTTTATCTGCCGGGGGCCCCAGCGACTCAAAGCTCACGGCCTAATGACGCTTTAATGACCTTCTTTATCAAACTACAGTCGGCTTTGGGTGGAAGTAACACAAAGGCGCTGCGGTTGGCTCGCAATCAAAGGGCCTCTTCCCTGCTACTCTGAAATGACGGCAACGAAAAGCAAAACCCCCGGACACGAAACAAGTGACGAGCAACACGGCATAACCCCCAAATAATCAATACGGGCACGAAAATGCCGGCAAAGCGGTTTCTAACAAGTGTCAGGTATACAGGATGAGGACTGGATTTTATCAGTCAGACCAGGAGTGAGCAGGGGTGAGCGTCTGGATCAGATAAACTGCAGCTCGGGCTGACTGGATCTCTGCAAGCCTTTAGAGGAGAGCTGCCGAAAACACCGTCAAAATCAACCTCATATCAGAGGCGGACACAAAATGGATCAATTTCATCCTTCAGATCTGAGAGGGATGAAAGCGAACCAAAGTGCATTTACACGTCTTAAAGGGGAACTCCAGCGACATCACGTGTACATCAAAGTCTGTTTGCAGGTCTCGGGGTGTGCTGCTGTCGTGTAAAGCCTTTTGTGGCTCCAGAGGGAGCGCGTGAAGTCTTAGAAAGGGCCTTACGTGAGCTTTACCACACATTTGTAGCTCAAGGCTACATTAGCTGCATGCTGCTATTATAACGAATATACGCCCCAAATGTTGGCAGTCGAAGTTTTGACAAGGAACCAGAATAAAAAAAAGATACTGTTTCTTTTCTTTTACTGTCCTTTTTGTGGCAATGCACTTTGAATGTATGTACTGCATTACTGGAGAGGATGCAGAACAATGAGGTCTGTTTTGTGACAAACCCTTAATTAAGGGAGAGAAAGCATGAAACAGAATTCCCACTACAGGGTGGATGAAGCTCATTTCAACGGGGGTCTTACATGGAGCGGTGATCTAATCCTCTGAGGAACGGGCAGCGTGATGAAAGAGGCTGACATGACACCAAGACGACATGCAGGAAGACAAAAAGTCTTCATTACTTGTGCAGCCAGGAGAGCGGCGTGCATGCACTGAACAAGGCAAACTGAATTGGCAGCACCGATGAGATAAGAAATCGGTGACAACAATGCTGTGTTGTTGTTATGAAAAGCAACTGAATCAATTAGTAAGAAGAAGTTAGAGCAGGGGAGCCTCTTTTATTGTTTTTCATCGCAGAAGTCTTCTGTCTATTTAAATACAAATTTAAAAATATATGTAAAAATAATAAATACAAATAAATAATATATGTCTAAAAAATGTTATGCTGCAAAGATGGCTTTTGTTTTGATATTTAAAAAAATAAAATAAAGTAGAGTCCCCTACACAGGTTTTAAAGAGCTGGCCACCAGGCAGTAGAAAGCTACACGTGCTCCCATCAATTACCCCCGAATAGAGCCAAGCAGCGGACAGTTTACTGACCTCCCAACCCACAATTAACGCTCTGCATTTGTAAGAGCTCAAGACGGGGGAGGAACGTCCGGACCTCTCTCCACAGAGAGGAATAAAGTGTCAGCCCCGATCAGAGGAGCACCGCTGAGTACACCGGGCTATTATAATGTCCCAGAGATGAGGAGACAGTGAATAATGGAGGGACATCCAGTTAGCTGCATGGCACTAATGTGTCCCACTTTCACTGCAAACTTGATGCAGAGTGCAAAGTACGAGTAGGAATTAAATGTGCTTGTCATTCGTCTTGTTTCAACCTAAAGAGGAATCTGAGCTTGTGTTTCGAAGCAGAAGTGACCGATAGCGTAACTAAAGTTTCTTGAATTACTTTTTCCCTTCACAGTGTTGCTATTCGACAAACTTGCAGTCTGTTAATCTTGATGACTTGCTGTATTTTCTCAATACTGACAACTTGTTTGAATGCACACTTTCGGCTGCTTTGAAGCAGCACACAGGCCTCAGACTGAGCAACACATCGATCTGGGACGGCTAAACAGCCAGAAGCCACCAAGGGCACAAGATTTCATTGCTCGTCGTCACCTGCAAGGCTGCGGAGGCCTTTGTATGGCAAGTACCTTCATGCGCTCGCTTTCCCTGTTTTTGTGTCAAGGGTTTTGTTGTTGCGCGGCGAGGTTCGGGAGAGGAGAGTCGCAAAAACGTTGTACCGGCGTACAAAGACTCTGCATCTTTGTGCCGCTACATGAGCTAAATTTGCCGTGAATCTCTTTCTCAGCGGTGGAGCGAGAAACAGGAAAGCTGCTCCCAGAGACGGCGAGACGGGTTCAATGAGAGAAAGAGATTGAATGGGTCTGCGGGGCGGGGGAGGGGGGGAGGGGGGAAGGTGTGCGATAACCTGGCGTCCAAGCGTGACAACGAATCACTTTCACCACGGACGCCTTTGCACACAACTCGCTGGATTCGATTATTACACACACCTCGAGACACACCAATCACAGGACGGCTCGCGTGTCGCATGATCGCATCGTGTTCGGTTGTAGAGTCGTCTGGAATCCATACTCTCCAGTCAGAAGATGGCAGAAATCCAATATGCTGTAGACCCAGGTATTCATATTGAGTTTTATTCTTCCCGAGATATTACTGGTTCAATCCGACTTCAAGGGCCCTTTCATTACAATTTCAAGACCTCTGCTTTGGATCAAACTCTATTGCCGCCGTGTGCTGAGTGTCATCACTCGACGGGAAGAAGGGTTGAGTTCATCTCAAGAGGACATGTCTTCTCCAGATTCAGTGCTCTTTAATGTTATTATATGAAGTCCTCTTTCTGTTTGCTCCCTCTGGCAAACACTCAACCGACGATGCTTTGTGTTGTCATAGGTATAACAAATGATCACGAGATAAACACACAAAGAATATGGGAACTAATGTGGGAAACGCTTTGTCAGTAATTAAGAGATGTGCAAAATATCTGACAGAACAAACAATCAAACAAGTACATTTGCAACTGGTCCAGAATGAAGCAGCATGTGTGGGATGAGATGTTACTGAAATGCATGATGGCCTCGAAGGTCTTTTGATTGAAGTGAAAAACCGATGACTGTATTTGTTGGTGGTTTTTATTAGCGATGTCAGAACAACATTAACAAATATCTTTAAGATAGACGTCGTTGGTTTGAGGACTGCTGTTTCCACGGCCTAAAGCAAAACCTGCTTCATCATATATGTTACTCTAAACGGGACCATGAATACATAAATGAACATCATGCTGCTTGAAGACTTGAGGCTAATTATTGGGGCCATGAATTCATGTTTACCACGGTAATAAATCAAATTAAAGCTGCAAACAGCATTGATCGGACCCTCGCACCCTTGCGCATGAGGGTGCTGGCTGTGAATGTGAACGCTGTTCATTTCCTGCACGCTTTGAGACAATTCATAGAAATAGTTTTTTTTGTTGGCGCCTGCTGCAGTGACTCATCCTCTTAATTCTGGTAATTAATGACATTTGTTTTTATAATTTCAAACATAGACACAAAGCTTCCTCAGTTCATTAGATCTGTCTCTCCACAGCGAATCAATATATATATTTTGTGTGCTCATTCATGGCTGTATGCTCAAGGACCTCTCGTGCTTATGGGGATTCACTGCTGACTCCTCACTCCTCTTAGGCCACGTTGCACCAGCAAGGATTCATTTAATCTGGGATTCGTTTGAATTAGTTTCGAAAAACTAGGTTTAAAATGAGTAAGTCCAGATTTAGAATTTAGCAGAGCTCGGTCGCACAAATACAAAAACCTGTTTAGTAAAGCCAAGTTTAAACCAAATTGAAATAGAGGTTTATTAATATGGAGATGCCTGCTTACCCAAAGTAAAACAATGAATAAACCTCTAATTTCTCAGTTTTTGAGAAAAAACTTGAATTAGTGGAGCAATATGGCCAAAAATAGTAGATAAACACGGAGAGACGACGACCATGCAGTAAAAGCTGGTTTACAGTGGCCTTGCACCGAAGCAGAGGGACTCACCTTCTAAACAAGGTTTACAGCTGAGCCGAGGGGCAATCAGACGTGAGAATACAAAAAAAACATTGAAAGAAGAACCACAGTGTCACCAGCACCCACTGCCTACTCTCACTCCTGAAAGACAGGGACATTATCTGCTGCATCACTTCAAAGACACGTGAATGACTGTGGCCTGACACCACCACACACCTGTTTGAAGTCACATTAGCTTTCTATGGCAACGACATCAGCACACAAGCCAGTGGGAGGAAAAATAACAACATTTTCCTTCTCTGCCTGCCAAGAGGTGTCGCCTGCCTTCTTCCAGGTGGAGGTGTAGGCGAATGCGAAACAACAACAAAGCGCGCCTCATAAATCTCATTTGTTTGTGTTGCCGGCCGTGTTTGTCGCTGATGAAACACGGCGTCAGGAAAAACAGATGCCCGGAAAACAGGGCTGAGAGATGTTGCTTAATTACGGAAGCGGGCCCAAAGCTATACATCAGCAGCTGCTGTTGTTCTACGGCCGTCTTCCTCCGCCACGCTCTTCATCATCTCGCCCCCCCTGTTCTCTGGTTCCAGTGGGGAGCATTCTGCCATGAGCCAGGTGAGCCGGGCTCGTGCCTGCGTAGATACTAATAACCCAGCTGTGATCGGGACAAGCTGATGTAAATGAGGGGCTGATTTATAGCAACAGCCTTGGGCACTAGACACAGAGTGTTACTGTTGTACTGTATATACATAGTAGGCACATACGTGTGTGTGTGTGTGTGTGTGTGTGTGTGTGTGTGTGTGTGTGTGTGTGTGTACGCACAGTCAACAGTGCAGGAAAAGAGTGGCAGAAAAACACTTAGAGGGGTCAACAGCGGTTTCACAAGTAAATCAAAACGATTAAGGTCTAAAGTGCAACATTTAATCACTGTGTGTTCAAAGGTGGAAGTACACACAGTGCATGTGTGTGTGTCTGTGTGTGTGTGTCCAGTAATGAAAGCATAACAAAAAGGGCAGTGGATAACAACGGTGTGTCTCTCGGAAATTGCCTTTTCACCGGCCGCACACGAGGAGTATTTCCACCCCCCCCCCCCTCCTATCTCCAGGGGGACAGAAGATGGGCATGGATGATATCTGAAACGAGCGCACACTTTATTTTCTTCTTCCCTCGACCTCGGCCAGCAGGGACGAGGAGGCGGACGGACATCCAAAGCACGGATGTGACAGCGCATTGAGGAGAAGCCACGGATCAGGATGAGAGGAAGAGCAGAGGAACGCGTGAGGAGGCCACACAGGACGGAGTGCTCTATATGACAAATCTTTAAAAGGAAATTAGTTGGAATGAAAACTCAGCTCTGCATTCAGACTGAGTTGTTGGGAGTTGGACTGTGCCAGCAATGAATCTCAAGGTAGTCAGCTGGGACCTGGCGAAGCGTGGGCACAAACAGCAGGGCCTCCATCCTAATGTGATGAGCTGTGCTCTAGTCTGCACACAGCCATGTTGATAATTAAGCTCAGTGCGCCTCTGGGAAATTATGCTTATGACGGCCCTCCGACTATACGTACGTTTCTGGAAACATTCGGCTTAAGGTGATGGCGAACACGGCGGCGACTACAACACGGCTTCCCGAATCAATGTTTCTGGAGGCGATTAAGGAGGAGAGGGAAGAGGGACAATGGGGAGTGAGAGAGAGTGTGGAGAGAGCAAGAGGTAAGGATTCAAGGATTCAATGAAGTGCTTTGGAAACTGGACAGCAGATGAAAAGAAAAGTGTCAACAAACACTTAAGCAGTCAAAAGTAAAGGTTTCAGCGGGTGCGTAAATGAGTCGATTTGCCGGTCAGTGGCCTTGATGAACAATAGCTGGGGGGGGGGGGGGGGGGGGTAAGGTCCAGCTTAGCTTTTCAGCTCAGAATGTCCACCTAGCTTGTTTGAACCCACAAAGGAGACACTTCTTTTAAGAGAGGATCAAACCATTTTCTGTGGAAATAGTCTCGCTGCTGTCAACAAAAATAGAAGAAAAAGCTGTTGACCGTGACCTACGAAAAGAGATATAAGAGGGAGCGAGCGGAGGAAGAGAAAGCCGATGAGGAAATAAAACACACGGAGTTGGGAGCGATTAGCGGGGGCAATAAAATATCTCCTGTTATCTTCAGAGTGAGCCGGCCTGCCTGTGGACTGGTCAATCAACCCAGTGATAGGTCTGTTTATCACTGACTCATTCAGACCGCTCTAAGCTCACACAGAGGACTGCAGAGGTGGTTAAAGCCTCCGGTCCGGAATGCGTTTGCGCATGTAAATGTTTTGTTTTGTCTCACAGACTCACGGACGCTTTTTGCATCTTGGAGATCAGATCAGAGGACTGAACACGGCTTTAATCATTCCCTTTAACGATTACAGACGCACAGTACTGACGATATGACAATCTGCAGTCGTCAACACTCTTAACAGAAAAAGAAACAAAGATCAGCGTTGTATTGGGATTACAGGTGAATAATGTAAAGGACTAGTTCAGGGGGTTACATGGTGGTTGTGGCGTACTTTGTGAAACCCATAAAAACACAACTTGTTATTTTTACACTTTGTTTTTTGAACAGATTCAAAATCAAATGTCCTAATCAGAGATCTTTAGAGAGGCCGGCAGGCAGAATGTTTTTAACCTTTGGACGGGATAACTGTTAGCTTCCCATTTGCTTTATGCTAAGCTACGCTAAACAACTGCTGGCTCCAGTTGAATATTTATCGCACAGGAGTGAGTGGTATCGACCTTCTCATCCAACTCTCCAGAAAGCAAATAAGTGTTTTTTTCCAAAATTCTATTAATTTGAAAGGGAAAATATCGCGGCTGAAAATGTTCAACAAGAGGATCACGTAAATGCAAATAGTCAAATCGAGGATAAGAGAAAGAAAGCAAAGCAAATTAAAGAAACAATAAGAGAAGGAAAGGAACACAACATGCCCATCATAGCATGCAGTTAGTCAGTTGGACACCATTTTCCCGGCCTCCAAACACGGACCACTTCAGAGTGTCTCAGCTCCCAGCGCATGCTGAGCCATCTGAACTGGTGCTTATGACTGTGAATCTCCATCCGGGGAGCACTGCAGCGATGACACATGAAACTCACACGCTGCATCCAATCTGTCATCTTAATTACTTTCATTTCCATATCACCATCTAGTTTTTCTTTTTTTTTCATCCGACGTTGCAAATGAATTTACACCTCAGACAAATTGCTTGTCCTTGACTTCCTTACCTCTTGTGAGGGGACGTGGGGGGCTGTGTGTCTGTGCACAGCCAAACCAAAACCTAATCTCTCCCTCAATCCATCCGTCCCACCTCGCAGATTGAATTAGCACGGGAGACAAAGCACCTCACATGCATGGATGGGAAAATAAATAACAATAATAACACAAGAGAGAAAGTGGCGAATAGATTGAAGACATCAATCAACTGTGAAAAGTTGCGCACACCGTGACGATGTGGTGTTGTGTGAGGAAACAGTCAATGAAGAAACAACGGTGTGTCTGGTGAAACCTGAAGGTCTGTCCCTGTGCTGTGTGTGTGTGTGTGTGTGTGTGTATATATACAGCCGTGTGTCTGACATTAACACCCTGATTGTGTTGACGGCCTGCGGCCCTGAGGCTAAGCTAGACGTCTCCTGCGTTCAGTAGCTGCCTCGGGTCCAACGGGGGAATGTCAGCTGTGAAAGTCAGAACAAGCCGGCGACACCGGTACGTGCATTGTGCGGATGCATCACAGTTCACATCTGTGTGAGTCAGTCGGGAAAACATGCCACAATGAATATGATACAAACCTTGATTTCATGTCTTGTATGTATTATGCAAAGCAGATGAAAGCTACTAAATGAGGAACTGGTTCAACTCTATTTGCCCCCCCCCCCACACGGTTATTTTAATAAAAAGACATGTGTTTCGAAATCAGTGCACCCTCCCCCGTGGGAGTTAAAAGGTGATGCAAAACAACCAAGAACAAACAAAGCAAACACAAAGAGACACAAAACAACAACAGAGATGCAAAACAACTACAAAGAGACACAAAACAACAACAAGGAGATGCAAAACAACTACAAAGAGACACAAAACAACAACAAGGAGATGCAAAACAACTACAAAGAGACACAAAACAACAACAAGGAGATGCAAAAGAACTACAAAGAGACACAAAACAACCAGGAAGAAATGCAAAACGACCATAAAGAGACACAAAGACAACAACGAACAAACAAAGCAAACACAAAGAGACACAAAACAACAACAAATAAACGAAAGTAACTACAAGGAGACGCAAACCAACAACAAAGAGATGCGAATCGACCACAAAGACACATAAAGTGACTCAAGAAGATTTGTAAAACAACTTCAGACGCAAAAAGTAGCTGCACCGTTTGTAGTCGTTGGCGTTACAAATAGCAGCAATTTGTGAACATAAATTCATATTGGAATATTTAAAGCTGTTGATTTGGCACTGAATAAACAATGAAGTCATCAATAACGTACAATTTATTCTTGCCAAGAATCCAGGCTTTTGAGTCTGAACACATTTTGTCCTTTTACATTTACCGTTAGAAGTTCTCTAAACGCGCCCCTGATAAACACATGCATGAAAACAGCACCGAAGATGTCGGGGCTCTCGCTGAATAAATATACATTCATACATAAACACAGTAACCACGTTTGATAGAATGCACTCTAGTACTCATAAACTCCAGCGGAACACCACGTGGATAATGAAAAGTGCAAAATGCATGAATTCATGAGGCGGGCTCTGGACAGGGTGCTTATTTTCCACATTGACTGCCGCACATTTTTCAAACGGCTGAATGTATTCTGAATGTGTTTCCTGCGTCCTGAGGTTAGATGACAAATGTGACAAGGCCTGCTACAGGAATTCACCGTTGCTTTGTAGGAATCCATTTTGCATCCATAGACAGTTTTAATAAGTGACGCCCTGGCAGGGTGTTGTTTATGAAGCGAAGGAAGTGAGAAAGTGGATCAGCACGAATGTGCTGTGTGCAAAAGAAGATCAGGAGCCCTGCACCTGGGCTATATATGAGCTCCCATTAATCAGCCTGTGTGTGTGTGTGTGTGTCTGCTGTTATTGTTGGAAGAGAGGGTTAACGGTACACACAGACAAACAATAAGGATGTTCCATTGTCGGTTCTATAGCTGTTGATATACTGCATTTAGCCCCCAAATAAACCTGAAAAAGGGAACAGATATCTTTGGAATATGTTTATAATATTAGGGGTCTTTTATTTATTTTTTTACTTTATTTTTACCAGTTGAGATCAAATCTCTTAAAAAATGTAAACGTAGAGTGCACATCGATTTCATACACACAATTTAAAAAACACATTACGGAATAAAAACTGAAGTCCCTGCGTCAGCATGCGTAACAGTGTTACGCATTGTTTCAAGAACAGTTTGTAGTTTAAACTTCTGTTAACCTTTGTTTGCAAACTGGCACCAGACATGAGGGACTCTAGATTGAGTCTGAAGATCATTCCAAGACAAAGGGCCGTAATAAAATACACTCCTTTGTCGGTCTCAGTCCGCACAGGTGTCCCCTTAAAGCCCAGCCAATTACTGGACCTGAGGTTGTGGTATTTTGTACAGCGCTGAAAAAAGGCTCTTTGTACCTGGAATCATCGACGCAAAGTGATGGAGGAAACCTTTCTGCTCTGTCTTTGAGAGTCCAGGTGGTCTACCTGCAGTGGAACACAACCGTGGCTGTTTCGACAGTGAATGGGCACAAATCCAATATTCACTCTGAAATATACCGTACTTAGTCGTGTTTACATGAGGAAAAGTTAGATTTGGCAAAAACAATTTTATCCTCATGGGAAGAAAAAGTCCTGCTGTGGTACAAACCTAGAGGATCGTTGTCTGACAATATATTGAATTCTTTATGACGTGTGTGTGTGTGTGTGTGTGTGTGTGTGTGTGTGTGTGTGTGTGTGTGTGTGTGTGTGGCGGGGGAGGGAGGGAGAGCAGCAGCTTCATAATGAATCCCTACAGGAGACATGGGGCCCTGCTGGGCTGCTGTAATGAAGCTCTACCCTGCTATCGCTCCCTGACCCACTGGCATTAAGGAAAAATGGAAACCATTACCTTCAGCCTTCACCTCCGCCTACCAAGTGGGGGACCTGGAGCAGATATCGGTGTGCGTGTGTGTGTGTTAGGAATGGAAACAGGAATGAGGTTGAGACACAGCAGGGGTCACAGCAGGGGATGCAGACCAGATAGGACACCTATTGTATGTGAAGAAATGAGGAATGTGTCTGCCGCAACATTGACAGGCTGTAGTTTGGAGCAGGTGTGTGTGTGTGTGTGTGTGTGTGTGTGTGTGTGTGTGTGTGTGTGTGTGTGGCATGTAAGCCATATATGCCCAAGAGAAGGTCTTACAATCCTCTCAACAACTTTAGCCAGAACATATTTCAGACACACAGCACAGTTATAAGACAGGGTTTTAAGAAGATTGGTGTCAGGATCCAGGATCCCTGTCTGACCCGGTGTGTGTTTCCCCTGATCTCCTCTCCTCATGTGTCCTGTCATTCCCCTGTTTGTTGTTGTGTGCCATGTGCTCTGTTTGTCCTCTGCCTCCAGACACCTCCCATGGCCGCACCCTTGATTGTGCACAGCTGAGGACACTCCAGCCGATCACCTCCTGCAGCCTGACACACCAGACTCAGGGCCCACTAATGAGTCTCCTGTCACTATATAAGCTCTGGTCCTGCAGTCTGCGGTTGTCAGGTCGTACCGTCTTTCACCCGCTGAAACCCCGTGGCATCCTCTGCCCTCCTTGTGTTTGTGGATTACACTCCGCCGCTCTGCCCTCCTTGTGTTAAACGGACTACACTCGACGTCAAGCTGCCAGCCCTCCGGTGTCGAGCCACGGGACTCACACCGTCGATCTGCCGCTCGGGTGTCGGACCACGGGCTCCACACCTGCACGCACAGTCTAAATAAAACCTGTTAATGTTCACTTCTGTCTCCTGTGGTCTTGCGTTTGGGTCCTACCTGTGAACTCCCGTGACAATTGGATGCTCCCTCTAAGTCACATTCCAGCAGAAGTCTCTAAAAAGTGCCCTTACCAGCTTTGTGTGTTTGCTCCCCATCCAATCTCATCCTCTGTTGAATGCATCTTAATAGGACTAAAGTGTCTTTGTTTCTCATGGATTTCCAACAGAGTAAACAGTAGTCTGTCTGTCTGTCTGTCTGTCTGCAAAAAATAGGAAAGGAGTGAACATTTTCAAATAAAGAAATGATTCTTCTTCTGATGTTACTAATATAATATTTGGGCTTCCGTCCTTTCAACTTGAGCTACTTCAAGATCAACTTTTTGTTCACTTTGAAACAATGTTACCTTCCAAATACATAAATATGATATGTATGTATATATATATATATATATATAGGGTCGCCAAATAAATGATCAGAATTTCTTCTATAGTCTTTGATTTAAGATGTATCCCTGCAGTACACCCGTGAGCCTAATTATAACATTTAATCTAACTCTACCAAAATGCATTTATTTGGTCTCATTTATATTGTAAATATTTAAGATTTTTTGGTAAAACAGAGTTGTGATTTATCAAATGTATGTGTCTTAGAATCGGCTGCTTCATCTATCCAAGAGTTTAAAAGGAGAAGCAGGAAATGGCCGTAGAGATGGTCAGGAACGTTCATTTACGCACACATTTGCTCTTCTTACAGATGAGGCCCGTTGTAAACATGGTTCGTCATTTAAAAAAAAGAGATTTAGGAAATACTTATGTAGATGACTTTGGTTTCTGTTCATGTGATGGTCTCTTACATCTTTAATGAGCATCTTCCATGAGCGCGACACACAGGTGCACAAACACACACACACACACACACACACACACACACACGTCTTAATGGCATCTCTTGAAGCTCCGCCCATGCTAATGGAGTAATAAGGGACACCAGCAGCTCCCATCACCCTCACCCTATGTCATCTCATTGGACGTCTGAAGTCTCTAGCTCATCCTGCTCTTCAATCATCGACGTCCTTTCCTTTAGAAATCTACCTTCGGCCTCTCCAGGCCGACAAATGGCTTCCATCTCTCCTTCAATCGATCACATGCTTTCAGTTCTGTAAATGAAGGCTTAGGTAACAAGAACGGCAGGAGAGGTAATCAAGAAGACCACCGAGACACAAGGGAGGGGAGCGCTAATGTGGTGAGAGCATTTCCTTGGTTACAGCAGCCCTTCATGAAAGCAGGCAGGGCAGTGGTGGTCTCGGTGAACAGAGTCTCTGTGAAAACAATGTGCCTCACTCTCCATTATTTAAAGCTTCGTCCCCTCTCTGCCACTCACACATGCAGGGTGTCAGCGGCCAGGGTCAAAGGGTGACCCCTGTTCATTCAGGCGTTACTCCAGAGCTTAATCACACATTCTTTATTGTTTCGCCCTCTGAGCATCTATCAAGGCAAAAACTGACAGACATGAGGGAAAGTGGTCATGGGTGGCAACTTAGGAAATGTTCACTCGGAAGTAAAGGCGGGAATAAGAGCTTTTATATTATTATTAATGGTCCGCGTGGTTGAAGTTTGATGCTGCATTATTACGAAGATTGAAACACCTTTTACAGATTCAGTATCCTGACCTGCAATTTTGCTGACGGCTTGCTTATTCTTGTGTTTCACAGAAAATAATGGCATCATGAATGATTTATTGAATTGTATGTCAACACACACACACACACACAAGCGGGTTACGTGTAATTGCGAACACCGCAGTTTGTTTGATGGGTTGCACCCCTCTGGTTTGCCCCCCCCGCAAGGTTTCAAAGCTCAATTTCGACGCCACCTCCCTTACAAATACACACACAATCACAGCAAACAACAACACGCTAACAGGTGGGGTGGACTCACTGTCACGGCTGTGTAATGGTGACAGTAACAAGGTATAAGGCAGGAAACCTTTTCAGAGTGCAATGATAAAAGGGGATGTTTTTTTAGGGATACTAGGAGTTCCAGATCTGTTGAATCCAGTGTGGTTTTATGCAAAGGCTCAGTTCATCCGACCACTAGATGGGTCTGTGTTAAGGCAGAGGTCGCCGTGCGTAGCACTGGGATCAATCGCAGCCTGGTTTAGGCCTCCACCTCCGACACTCACCATGTCAGAAATCCTACTTTCAAGTCTGGGTTTTGTTTCAATCTGACAAAATTGTACTGTAGTTGGTTTGCATTTTGGTGGTTGAGATGTCCACTCGTTGCTGTTAGCACCGTAAGCTGTGTCGCCTCCATGAGAGCCCCGTGGGGGCAACAGATATGCTCTGAATTAAAAAATATGCACTTTTAAGTGATATGTTCAAGTTGAGATATAAATTATCTTTTGAATGCGTGCAGCTAGGATTTTTAAAAACTCAAGCAAACACCTTATCGCCACTCAAACTGTCCCCTGAGCTTCTTGACACTTGTAGCACAATAGGTGAAAGAATTCTACTTTATGTTGCAGCTACGCTCAAAGGAGCAAAGCCACTTGGCCGTCCCGCTGTCTGTGGGGGGATGAATGGGCGGAAGACAAAAGCCAGGTGCAAAACTGACTGGTCACGCTTCAATGACACAGCGTAGTCCTTTGTTATTAAGGCATGAAATCAGCACCTATCTCTTCTCTGTGTACAAACATTACCTCGTCCCAAAAGCATCTCATGCATGAGTGAAATAAACCTCAGTTAAAGGATGTTGACACTGCAAACCAAGAAAGATGCAGGATTTGTATTATTACAGGCCCCTGTGACTCTCTACCCCCCAACACACACACACACACACAATGATCTCCCAATTCAAACACTGTGCTGGGCTCCGTTGTGTCAAATTATCATGATAACTGGGGAGTTCATCACGCAGCACAAAGACTGGTTAACATCGTCAGTGGTTACTCTATTAACAGCTTTATCACTAAGCAACAGACGAACCCCCCCCCCCCCCAATTTCTCTCTCACACACATTCACACACTGTCTTTTTAAATGTAATGGCCCTGTGTCTAATTCGGAGGGTGTTTGACAGACAGCATTTTAATGAACCAGAGTCTGGGTGAGGACTTAAGCTGACAGAAGCATCTATAGGGCCTCTATCATGTCATAGAGACTGACTTTGAACCGTCACATAAGCATCTATGGAGAGTGAGAAGGGGGTGTTGCTATTATCATAGCATTAAATCCAACAGCTATGAACACAAAACAAGAACGAAATGAAAATAACCTCCAGTGAGACACTAAAAACCAAGTCAGGGTTTCTCCCCGTCCCCAGCATAATGCTATGGCACACTGGGAGTACTGAGTAGCATGTAATGAGAATAACCATGCAGCTTTAGTCATGAAATGCCTAATGAGCCATTATCATGCACTAAAAAGCAGCTATGAGACCATCACTGTCTCTCCTCCACAATCCCCCGCGGAGATGAGACCATGCAGCGCAGACTCGGAGGGTCCTCAGTGTGGGGAGAACAGTCAGCCTATCAGATGTCTCCCTCCACAGCTCAGGTCCCAGCAACGAGACCACGATACGGTTTCTCTCTCGTAGCGCTGGTCCGGCACGTCCACACAAACTGAGGGGCTTCCTGCTACCCCTCATTTTGTGGCTTAATTAGAATGAAGCTGTCTGCTGTTTACAAGAATGCTGCCAAATGTAGTCCAGATTATGCTCATCAACACATTGTGTTCGGAAGAACGGGCTTTAGTGAAAACACACAGATGTATATACGAGCACAACATCACACAGAAACACTCCCTGTCATTAGCAATTCTCTTCCCCCTCTGTTTTGGGATAATTCAGCAGAAGAATTTGGTGCGCATCTCTCGGCTAATGAGAGGTGATGTGCTGAGACTGTATGTTCAGAAAGTAATCTGGATAATTAGAAAAGACAACACAAATATACTTTTGAGTGAAAATAACACTGCTATCCCAAAAGAGAAGATCTCCTGCCTACATCCACAGGGAGGTCAGAGGTCAGGTTTGGCTGCAGCAAAACACCACGGAGCACCATGGACCCGTCAGCAGCAAAGGGGGATTGTCAAACTGAATCTGAGCCATGTGGTTGAAGCACGGTACATCTCTCTGCTCACTGTTGCACCTTTCTGCCCTCCAAAAGCTCAACTGGTGTGCGTAGGTTCCCACTGATACATTCATTAGCGTTGACATTTTGCGATTGTGGTGCATTGGCGTGGAGTTCGGCTTGTGCAGGGTGTGTGATTAGTTTATTGATGTCTGAATTTGGAAACCACTGAGTGTGTGTTTAGTCGTAATGACGGTGTCATTTCGCAGGGGCAGAACCAGACTGAGGTGCTTCAGGTCCGATGCGTCAGAGGCTGAAAGAGCCGGTCGGCGGCATCGTGGTTTGAACGGCGGAGACAAACTGAACATGCAGACCTGCACCCAGAGATCCGGACAGCAGAGCGTGATGAATGAGTGAACTAAATATCACCATAAAACCATCTGTTAAGCCAGTCACTGTGAATGACCGGCCAATAACTGCCTGGCTGGATTCTTCTGTGTGAGACAAACAACTGAACTCAGTCATACCTGACAGTGCGGTAAATACAGGGTGACGTTGAATTTTCCACCCTCATTTCCCAAAATTCTCTTGAGTCCCTAGCTTTAACGACATCATCATTAGTCAACTGTATCTGTGTTGACTATCTGTGACACGATAGCAAATAGTAGAAGAAAAGAGTCATAAAGTCAGTAAAGACAGTGACACAGCAACAACTAGCTTTAGCTAGCTAGCGTTAGCCATCATTATCTGCAGGTCATACCAGACCAAGTGAGGTTGCCTCGCTTTAACAGATTCTTATCCCAATCTTTGAATGCTGTAAAAGTGCATGTATCTGATGACATCATCAGACTGCACCTAAAACAATTCATTTGCATGCATAACAATTCAGAAGACATGCTAGTCCGTGGGCCCCGAGAGGCATCCGATGGGATCAGTCTTCTGTGACACATTACAGAGGATTAAAGGGCAAACTGTTGTGCCGAATGCAAATTTCATTTGTTTGATCAGGCCAGTTTCTGGTCAATACTGTGCAGTCTTATCCCACTTTTGTGCAGAAACTATTGACATGCTACCAATTCCCAAGACCTCCCATGTCCAGCCCTATAAACGCACCCAAAATGCACAACCATGAATCCTGGTGATTCATTACCCTCCCTCACGAAGTAAATATGACCAGTGTGACCAGCGCAAGCCAAAGCATGTCTGTGTGCCTCCATCACCCACATCACTGCTCATGCACATCTCATGCCCAGTCTGTAAACCACCCAATGTACCATCTGCCTTGGCAGTCACCTGCACCAGACCAGGCCAGACCACTGCTCAAAAGAGGGCTGGGTCGGTGATGGGGGGGGGGGGGGGGGGGGGTGCTCCAGATGCTCCCCAATCCAGCTGCAGCCTGTTGGCAATGTCAAGGCATGCCCCTGGATTAATGAGCACCCCACCCTCTGCTTGTTCCTTGGGCTGCTGTCCCACTATCTGTATGGTGCCTGCCAAGCCCATTATCCATGCACGGTTTAAGTCAAAATGCCACACGCTCACTAACTGATCGATGGGGTCTTAAACAGTGGGGAGCCATTTAAACAAGGAGTGCGTGTGTGTGTGTGTGTGTGTGTGTGTGTGTGTGACAGTTTTCTTGCTGCCTTCTCATCTTTCCCAACCGTCTGTATGGATTTAGGTGGCTGGCCTGTGGGCCAGGCTCCATCGATTGCAAACAGCCAACCAATCACGTTGACAGACAGCTCGGTCGAGAGCGCACCTTGGCTTCTAATAGCGCTGCCCATGTTCATGTGGAAAGCTGAGGACGGACAGTAAAACACCGCAACAAACATGGACTGACACCCGGCAGGCAGCCACTGTAGCCTTGTGCATCTGCATAATGAGACAGACAAAGACATAGACGCCGACTGCCTCGAGCAACACACACGCTAACAGACCAAAACAATGCTTCTCTATTCGAGCCAAAGCTTTCTTTTTTTTGTGCTTTTCTCTCGTCCTGTGTGTGTCCCCGCTCTACTAGCAGGCTGAGTCACAAGCTTAAAAAAATACTCGGAGAGGAAATGCAAATGACCGTGCCTCATCTCAAAGCAAACACTGGGAAATTAAATTAAGGCTCCCTGCGACTTGGGAAGTGCTTTTCTCTCAGTCTTGTTGGTTACGGGTATGCATGTGTTTTTACTGTGTGTGTGTGTGTGTAGCCTGCGGATGCTTTTCTTTAAATCTTGTTAAACCCTATTTCACTTCTGTAATTCTTTAAACTTGTGCGAATAATAATCAAATTTGGCCAAAGCAAATACAATTTCCACGCATGTGTTGCTGTTTCTGTGTTTCTGTGGCCAGTTTTGTGCCGTTTGGAGACAGAGTCCAGGAACATACCTTTTTGTGTGTGTGTGTGTGTGTGTGTGTTTTCTGTCTGGTGTGTGCGGGTGCTGTCTGTGAATCCAGCTCTTTGTCTGGCCTGCTCCATTGTCACAAACCACTAATAGGAATTCACAGCCGTTTAATAATTCACACCGAGGTAGGCGGCTACAGTAAACTGTCAACAACACAAGCTCCTACCGAAATCCCATTAACGGCCAATGAATAATTCCCATATTACATCTGTCCCAGCTTTTATGCACACAAAAACACACACCAAAGACACATGTGCACACGTATCGCACTTCCTCACAATATTCCTAATGGCCCAACGCTAAGCTGCATAAACCTGGAGATCTAGCGGGGCTCGGAGGCACTTTCCATTATAAGAGCGGTGAAATGGAGACCCCATTGGCCTTTGGGACAGGGTGCTAAGCCCAGGGACGTAATGATAATGGGGGCTGTATGGGGAGGCGATGCCTGTCTGGTGATACTTTGCAGTAAAGGCAGCCTGGCTACAGGTTTGGCTTGTTCCTTCCTCATCTAAACATTTCTTCCAATCTCAGATTTAACGTCCTCTGCGGCGTATTTGCTTCTCGTGGCTCGTGTTTCCCACTCGTGTGTGGTTGGATGTGAGGGAACCGAGTTGAGGTTGGAGCAAAGCGATTCATGTCAGACTGTGTTTGCATTCCATGTATTTGAGTTTGCGCTGCACAAAGTGTTGATTTAGCTTCAATGAGATGTTGAATAAATCAATACAATTCAAAATGAATCTAATTTATTTGACTATTGAAATTGAACTCCATTACCATTCAATGTAATATTCATAAATCATCTTTTCCACCTAAAAATGTTCTCCTGGAGTCTGTGAGGTTGCCAGGCAACCAGTGGAGACTGCAGGAAGTCACTGCGTCCGGCCAAGAAAGAGTCCAACACACAACCCCCGGTGAACAGGTTGTTGTTCATACACTAAGCTAACTGCGTCACACTGAATGGACGGCTTTGAGTTTTGATCTGTTCATCCAACACTCGTCAACAAAGTGAATACGAGTTTGCCAAAACGATTAACGATGTCTTTAAGAACGACTAACGAGCAATATTTGTGGATTAAACTCCTGAGATGCGTCTCTCAGTACCAGGGTACTCACGTCGAAACAAAGTTACACAATGTTTAATTAAAAATGTAATTGATAAACAAATTAAAATTCAAGCTCCTACATTCATCTCCAAATGATGCCTTGCTCACAATACTGTAAATCAGTGGTTTAACAAACACATGGTCCAATTATCTTACAAAAGTACCATTAAAACAAAGACAGTCTGTTGGTCTGACTGGCATAAAAAATAATAACTGTTCGACCTGTGGATATTTATGTATGTAACAATATAAGTTTAGGTATGAAAAACACCATTTAGTTGTTCTTCCAATTGGACAGCGCTGTGAAGTCAAACTGGAGCCTTCATTACCAGCCGTTCCGGGAGAGATCTGTCCATGTTAATTTGAACTAGAAGATTGTGTATCACAGTTCCCGATATTAAAGAAACAGTCCCATGGAGGCAGATGAACAATAAAATGTCATATATTACTCTACATCCCCTGTGTTGTGGAATATGATTTCATTTTAGGAGACACAGCCTTTCCTCGCTGTTTCCACATGAAGAGCATCTTCACAACAGCCTTGAACAACCAGGAGGGAGTGGCTCTTTGTCTGTCTGCTGCCTGCATTCAGCTTGCTCACACATGCACACACACACACACACACACACACACACACAGTGACACACTAAAACGCTCCTCGAGCAGACAGCCGGCAGTCCCTATTTGTCAGCCGCTGAGATTCTACCTTTCATCAGCAGCAGCGCAAAGCTGATGTGAAGGCTATATGGATTTCTGTTATCAAACATGTAACGGTCGGGATGCCCCCGGTTACCCGAGTGGAAAACTGGAAATGTTTCGGGATCCCTTCATTCCCCTTCTGATCTCCTTCAGGTAGATTAAGATGCTTTAAAGTCCCAAACTGGCAGTACAGAACACTTTGGCAAAGACTTCTTTTTTTTTCATTTTCAGTAATTGCTAACAGGGAACGAGCTATTAAGAAGCTGCAGCTCAGCGCTGGAATTGAATGTGTTTTATAGCGTAAGCACCTGCTTCAGGAGCCAAGAAGTGTCACTTTAATACTGTCCATTCACTGTAACTAACAGCTTCAATTGAGATAATGGAGCTGAGGTGGAGGGGCAAGTTACCGGCTACCATCACAACCCATAATCTCCCTGCAAAGACACCAAACTTGTTTTCCTAAGATGATACCGGCTCTTATTTTGTCCTCAGTAGCTCCTCAAGGTTAATTTACACAGTTTCTATTTTATATTACAGCCTGCGGAAGAAATCTGTATTCACCCTGCAGACCCAGACCGGTTTGATTCCAGCCTCTGTTATTAGGGCCGAGCAGAATACAGAGCCCCATCGCGCATGCTTTACACATGCACACAAGCCCTTAAAGCAGCATTAGGGTTTAGAGTACTTGTACGTCCTTGGAAAAAGGAACGCACTCTGGTTATATGATGCTTGAAATGTGGTTATCCTGCCAACCAAAGCTGTTGGAGCTGTGAAGAAGCCACGGCTAAACCAGCGCAAACTGCTGGACCTGCTGGGTTGCTGGAGGGTTTTCGGTGACCCGGTCAGAGCGTATAACCTTTCCCTCTCTGTCACAGTTCACAAATCTCTTTGTCACCAAAGCTGTGCACACGTAATGAAAAAGATTGCTTGGGAGCAAACATGTAGAAGCACGAGCATGATATTGCACGAGGGGATATTGAGGGGGCGATAGCCTGTTGTCCAGGCGGGGTTACTTAGGCGTCTTTATTAGTGCTATTAGGACGCGGGGCGCATTTTTCATATCCAGGCCGTGTTAATGTGAGGTTAGATTGATGATGATGATGATGCTCGGCGTGGTGATCTTGCGTCTGATTTGCGGAGGGTGACAATGAGGGCTTCATTTCCATAATGAATCCTCAGTGCGTCTTTGATGAGCTGTTGACAGAGGAGAAAACAACGTGTCTTCCACAGATAAATAATGGAGGAGTGGAAAATTAGCCGGTCCAGCAAATGACTCCATCAGCACTTGAGGTTTGTTTTTTTCCCCTTTCTTGGGGTTTCTAGTTGAACAAATCGAACAGAAGTTTTAAGGCCACCGCTTACAGCAGCAACTATCTAGCCTGAAGCTTCCTGTCAAAGAAGACAACGCCTCGTCTCTCTTCCACACTTGTCCTCACGCCGCCCTCCCCAGCTCCAAAACAGCCTACCTTCCAGCTTTATTGCCAGAAAGCGACTCTGACTAGATGAGATCCCCACACAGCTTAACATCTGGGCGCTTTGCCGCTGATGCCCTCATAAATAAAAGATAACTCCTGCCTACCGTGCACAGTCGCACTGGTATAAATCATGTATCTGGATTTTCACTTGGCTTTCACTCTCTCTTTCTCTTACAGTCCCTCAACCTCCTTTCCTTCTTTCTACCCCCTTTTCCATAATGCTTCCTCTCTTCCCTCTCGTTCTTCTCTGCCTTTGCAACCCAGCTGGAAGTTCGCCAGACAAAGGAAGATGGCAGGTAATTAGAAGCTTTCGTGATGGTGGGAAGAGAAGCCACCTTTTGCTCCTCTAATTCAAAATCATTACAGCTCGCTCTGTGGCCAGGATGTCCTGAGGACTGCTCTGTAACAAACCCGCAGTCCTGAAATAAAGTTTGAAGTGACATGGACAGATGGTGTGGCATATGCATCCATCAGCCGTAAGTGTATTCACCTTGGGGATTCATCAAGGTGGCAACAATGGCAGATCTAACTCTCAATAATGAGCCAAATAAGACTTTTTACAACGGGGCTGATTGCTAGATCATTAAACTCTTGCCACCACCTGTTCTACAGAAGGGCACTAACAATATGAAAACTTGCATGGACTGCTCGTGCAATAAAAGGTGCAACATGTAATATACATTATGTGTCAACAGAGCAAACTGTCATACAACAGCTTCAAAGCAGTCTGACAGTCAAACGATCCACTTTCAGCTCTATGTTTGGGTTTTCAGGCCCAAAAACGACACCGTTTAGGTTCTCTCTCTTACCATCACTTTCGGCCTCAGATGGAAGCTCTCTGATGCAAAAAAAAGCTCCTAAAACCCAGTGTACAGCACCACCTGCCCAGCAAGAGACAGACAGAGAGCTGGTGAACAAGTCAGAGCTCCTTGTCAGTGTTAAACCATAACAACTAAAAAGGTGATAGGTGCCAAAAAAAATCGATAACAGCAGCTTTAACAAAGAAACAACAATATTACAACAATAACGTCGAACCATTTTCTATAACAACATATAAATAGTAGCACCAAAATGATTCAATTGTTTCTTAACAAGCATTGAGCGACTGCATTGAAATACTTTATTCGTATTTTCCCATTGTTCAGGGAGCGATAGAAGCTGTAACATGAGATCTCTGCCATCTGAAATATAGGAAAAATGTAACTGCTGAATAGTTATTGAAGCTGCACGCTACCTTATTTAAAGAAACATTCCCACTATAACATATAAAAGAAGTTAGTAGGATGTAATATTTTCAGGTTTTTGGGCTCAGAGTTTAAGAACAGCATAATCACATGTCCATTCCAAAATGGAAATGTAATATTCAATTGTGAAGATGAGCTGTTGTGGAAGTGAGGTCTGAGGAATGTGGCCTTGCCAATAACAACACAGCTTTATTAATGTTCAGTGAGATGCTTTATTGATGCCTGAGGGAAACATTCTTTTCACTTGCCACCCCAACCCGCCACATCATATTAGGCATGGAGGCATTGTGTGTCAGCTCATGAAGGCACAACAGCAGCGCTCAGAGGAGATTAATAAAATTAACCGAGAGATAAATAAACGCTGCAACACAGATCGTCATGGCTGATCAATAGACGGAACCATGGACAACTCTCTGTGTCCTGACTCTCGTCAGTGTTTTGTTTGGGAGACTGTGCGGCCTGATGGTGAGCAGTCGAATGATTGGCAGATATATTTAATCCCCAAGGACAGGAAGTCCAAATCAGCTTCAAACAAAAAAAACTAATTATGTCAAGTCTCCTTTGGCTGATGATAAAGGATAATTACTTTTTTATTCCCCTCGCTAAGGCCGAATACGTTCCCTCAGATGTGGCGACGTAACCTTTAACGAAAGCCACGTGATTGATGAGGCGCCTCATTTACCCCTTCCAAATGATTACCGATCACTGTTTCCCCTCCTTAGACACACACACACACACACACATACGTGCAAACAATCTATCCATCCTCTCGACCGGCCACAAACAAGTTTGTGCGCGACACTTGAAAAAGGGAAAGCGTCTCATTTCAGGATCTTCATTACTCATATTATCTGATACTTACATCAGCAGCGCGTAGAGACAGAATACAATCAAGAGGGAGAGAGAGAGAGGCTCTGCTTTATCTGTCCCGGGAAGGAGATGCATTCACACCCACAATAAGTATCAGCCACTGACAATACCCTGCCGTATCTATCCGTCTCCGGTGGAGAGGTACTCGGAAAGTGGGAGCCAGTGATGAATGAGACATCGCCCTGTGTCGGATACATATTTCTCATTTCCAGAACAAACAATACAGATGTTTTTTCCGGCTGAAAGCCCTCAACCCACTTGGCAGGCAGAAAGGAAATACACGAGGAGACACTTGGTTCCTTCCTTAAAGGTCACTGAGTCAAAAGCACAGATGGAATAGTGGGCTTACTTTAGCCACAACCCATGGGTAGAAAACCACTGGGGCACCAATCAACCCCAAAACAATTTGACTGTTCGTCACAGCTTTAGCATTTGTTTTTTTCACATTACTGTTGGGTCATTGAGACAAACTTCTCTTTTGAAACTTTGTTGAAAAATGTATCCGTTGTCATATGCACTTTGTTTTGTACAACCAACGCTAAATTTGCGACAGCTTCAAGGCACAATTTTGAGTTTTTTGTGTCCAACACTGGTTCTTTCGGTAAACCTAACAGGGTCAAAACAACTCATTGTTTTGGGTGTGATTTGTGCCATAGTGGTTTTCTATTTCTATACGTGGGTATTGGGTTAAGCTAACCCAATATTGCAGCAACACCTCCTCTGAGAGGTTATCCTCATGACCCCCCTTCCATTTAAAATCTTCATTTCGGCTTAAGGAAGCCTATTAACTCGTACGTCTAGCTTGACAGTAAATGAAACGAGACAGCCTCCGCCTTCATCCTAACAGCTTGTGTGAATTCCTACGAGACTGCAGAGCAAGTGTACAGTTCATGTCCATATCTGCTGCTTGTGCTTCAGCCCTGACACTTGACAAATGTGGTGTTCCCCTCTTAACCTGGTTACCAGCAGGTTGTCCAATGACAGCAGCCATTCGCTGTTTAATGCCACCAAAATCCGATTAAGTATGTCTTTCCGGGGTGCATTCTCCAGTCGACAGAGATGGATGGAGATTATAAACTAAGGGCTTTGGCCGAGTAGAACATCTTTTAAAACGTTAGGGAAGACATAAAAAACCAGCACGGCTCAAGGGTAGCTGCGGTTAAACATCCCGGCACCCAAGGTCGGCGAAGTCAAGGTGGAGGAGACGATACGGGGAGCGGGACAGGATATTTGACGATTCATCCTGCAACGCCACCAACCTGTCCAGGAGACACAGACTTTTATCTGGATGTAAATCTTGCTTTTTTTCAATATTGTCATGGTCATTTTAAATTATGAACCCAAAGAGAGAGAAAGGAAAAGAGATAAAGGGAAATGAAAGAGAGCTGATTGATGGCAGGAGGGATGTTTGTCTTCAGGAGGAAGACACCACCCAGTCTGTGTGGCTTTATATAAGGAGGTAATTCAATCTGTGCTGAATAGATGACAAGGTCACTGACCAAAGTCCCCTTTGGTGAGTCTGGCTACAGGTGTCTAAGTGAGCTATGAGCAGGAAACACAGATTCCTATCAGGGATCGATACAAGCTAATCAAAGGCTAATCACCAGCATGGCCAGGAGCTGTTACCAGCGAGGGGTGTTGAGCAGTTTCCATTCTTCAGCCCGTTGTTTAGTGTGAATGCCACACCACCACACTTTCAGCCGAGACAGTATCACATTCCAATAAAAAGCACCAGTGACCTCTTTCAACCGAATGTTTGCCAACACAGTGCACTCTCTGGGAAATCCAATAATCGCATTCCTCCTCTCGTTTTGTCTTGCAGCCATTCTCAGTTTCTGGAAGGCTCCATTCAGAGACCGGGGACCATTCTGCGCTCTCCTGAAAAGGCTTCAATCCCCGCGCCTTCGCTCCTCAATGGCTGAGAACGGGCCGGCCCCGAGCTTTCTCTGGGAAACACAATTAGGCATGGAGCGTCCGGGCCCGGCCTCCATTCACATTCAGCCTCTGTTTGATGGCCCAGCCAGCCCCACGACTTCATCCATGCACACTATCAGCCTATTGCCATGCAAAACAGCAGCTCCTTCTTCCAGCCCCGCGCCATCTCACATCGCAGCCTAAAAGAGGTCCCCCTCTTTAGCCCCGCTTTGTCCCACGGCTACTAATGCTAATGTGTAATGTGTGTGTGTAATACTAATGTTTGTGCGAATGAGGAACGTGGACTGTGAGCAAACACACCTCTTTCAGCCTGAGCCATTATAGGATGTGGTGGGAGGAAGATTTGTAATTGTGGCCCACTGGGAAAACAGTGGGAAAGACAAGGTTGAGTGGAATGGTGTGGGAGGGCTGAGCAGTTTGTGGCACTCAGTTTGAAATGGAAAGGAAAGAAAAAAACAAGAATTCATGGCGCACAACTCAAGAAAGAGCTGCCAGAAATCGTTGATGTGAAAATGTCTCCCATAATACCCTTAGTCCATTACTTCAAACTCCAGAATAAAGGTATGCTGCAACATTATGCATAAACGAGAAAGCGGAGAGAGACATAAATGCTTCAGTCTGTATCATCCTTCTGAATTTACCTTATGGAGTTTTTTACGTCTGAATCTTCAAGCCGCTTCCACGTTGAAGAAGTATTTCTGACTGTCCTTTGTTCTCATAAAACTTCCAGACATGATTTCAGGCTCCACAGCAGAGGAGTGGAATATAAAGCCGGCATGCCTTCAGTGAGGGGCCGAGACAGCTTTATATGATTAAAATTGACTGGCACATGGCGCAGGACTCCACACCCACCCATAACAGATATTGAAGACCCCCCTGAGAGGGCAGGCAGCCAGAGACAGGTTTGTAAAAAAAAAGCATGAGGCTGCCGCCACCATCAATTCCCTTCCATTCTGGCAATGCATGCATCTGTCTATAGGTGTGCATGTGTTCTGAGCGTGTGTGTGTGTGTGTGTGTGTGCTCTGTCCTTGTACCAGGGTACCAGTCACCAATTCCAATTCCGTCAGCTCCTTAAAAAACACTCAAACCCTCCTCGCCAAACCTCCCACCCCCTCCTAGAGTGGCGTGGAAATAAATATTTATCACATCAGAGGAAGGAGAGGAAGGCGGACAGAGAGGCAGAACATGAAAACAGGGACAGAGAGAGAGAGAGAGAGAGAGAGAGAGAGAGAGAGAGAGAGAGAGAGAGAGAGAGAGAGAGAGAGAGAGAGAGACACTCGTGGTTACGATGACAACAGCCTCCCACTTGGCAGAGGACAGAAACTGATGGAAATGGAGCAGACTAAAACACAATTAGGAACAAGCTAAGGAGTTGTGAGTGTGGAAGAGAATGAGAATAGCAGCTCAAGCCTCAAAATGAACCCACGGTGGTGAGCGCCTATCTGTACGATATGCAACTCCCGGTTTATGGGTGAGAAATCCATTCAGGATTCAATCAGAAAGGATACTCTGGAATTGGACACACTTCCCTCTGGGTGGATGAAACGTTAGACTGTCCTCTGTGATACCAGGAGGAGGACACACTGCCTAGACTGGCCAACAATCATGACCTTTAACCCCAAAGAGGCCGTGTGGGTGTGGGCCCAAGAATACCACTTTATTTTAGTGCTGAAACAGTAAGTCTTTCAAGTCCATTGCCCCCAAAATTGTGAATATGTTTGGACGGAGAAAACTTGGAAATAAAAATTTGAAGGAAAGGTGCCATTTTACTGTTCTTTGTTCAATTTAAAGGGGCGCTCCACCAATTCTACACATAAAAGTCAGTGAACTACTATTCAGCGTGTGACAACAGTTCAACAGTGCTAGCCGAAGACATTATCAGAATGTCTTCCGTTGCTCTGGAGGCGGCTCTCAAATCAATCAAAGTACTAGAGAATCATCTGAAATTAAAATAATCCCTATCGTTGCAGCCCTGTTTTATTTCACTCACTAATTCATGCAAACAGATACAAACCCATGTGCATCAATTCATTGATAAATGTCTAACACCAGCAATTGGTTTGATGTATTTCTGTCATTGTGTTGGCCTATCCCTTCAGGGTCTAAATCTGCTTTTATGTTAATAGACACTCTTCCATGTCTTTAATAGGGGCTTTAATAATGCAAGAGCATTCCTACATTTCTGTTCAATTCGATTGTGAAAAGCCATGGCCCGAGGCTTTTCTTATCCGCACACTTCCACGTAGACAACCTGCAAAGGTCTTTGGTAGTTGTGTCCATAATTCTGAGTTGGTCATAGATAAAACCATTATCACCCGCATGTGATCCACCTCAATCCTCTTTCAATATTATATTTCCTAATTAAGGAAATTGTGGGGGAGTGCAAAGCCTTCCCTCAGGTCTTTTTCCTGACTTGATTTCTTCCCTTGGCCATCATGTTACCTCCATCCTTTGCTTCGCTGTCTCTCTGTTTCATTCCATACACATCAGTCTCACTTCTCTCTCTCCTTTGATTCTCTGTATGTCTGTTTTATGTTCTTTATCGCTCTGCCCAACACCGCCCTTCTTTTTAGTCTCTTTCCACGTCTCTTCTCTTTCACCTCCACCTCCTCTCTCTCTCTCTCTCTCTCTCTCTCTCTCTCTCTCAGAGGCAGTGGGCTCCAACAGAACAGAAGAGGATGGTTTTTTCGAGAGCATGTAAATCCCAGAGAAAGCAGCAGAGGAGGTGACACGGGTAGTGGGGAAGATAGAGTGATTCAGTGGGAGGACAAAGCAGAGCGAGAGAGAAAACCCTAAAGTTCAATTTGCAGTAATTCTGTTATCTGAGGCAGGCAGGGCTGGGTCACGGCTTCAGAGACAATGGGCCCCCTTAGTCCCGTATTCCCCATGTCCAACACTCAACCTCAGTCTTATGCCGTTTGTTTGTGTGTGCGCATTAACCCTTGCTGGTGTGTCTGTTTGTCCTTTAAAGCTAAGATTCTGTCAACAGCAAGGAAGTGATGGGTGATAACTGGCAGCTAATTTCAAGAAGGGGACCATGTAGTTGGAGAAGAAGGAGAGTTTAATTAACTCCCAACTCTACCCGGCAAACTCCGTCATGTATGAAATGAAAGATATTATTTGTAGACATCTTCAATAATTGTATATGCATAAAAGGGTTACTGCAGTATTGCAACTCCATGAAACTACACAAGGCAGATTTTAAAATGAAGGGTCAAAATAGATGCATCAGAGGTGAAGACGTCCTGAATGTTGGTCATTGTAACTCCAATACCCATAGTGCAACCCGATAGAGTCTACAGCCATACTAGCGGCTGTCTGACGCTTTGGGCTGAATGCTAACACATCTTAGTTTAGCATGTTAGCATGATGGGACCAGGGGATGACCAAAACAATAGTCATTGAGGTATTTCACTACAGACTAAAAATGTCAACATCACGGTGCTGCTAAAGTCCATGTAAGCGTCATTTCTGTGGAGACTGTAAATGTCTGTACAAAAGTTTATCTTAATTCAACGCTAAAAATTCTCCCTTGGGATCTTCACAGATTTGACAAAGCTCCTCAAGAGCAACTGACGGTATCATAAAACTGTTTCTCAGGCTGAGAAATACTCCCCTTGACTGGCAAACTAATGGCAAAGTGTGAAATGATGCTCCTTTTCAAATTGGCGCCACCACAGAACCTTTTATCGCTATGGAAATTAATGAAAGCAAAGATGGAGAACAGATGGCAGCTCCGTAATACACAGATCTGTGCTGTCTAAAAGATTCTCACAGGCTGCCTCTTCACACCAATCCCTGGTGTAACAGCTGAGAATGTGTGTTTTCACCGCTGCTGAATTGCTCTCAAACCTATTTCAGCCTTCATTAAGCCAGGCAGCCAACACAAAGGTGTGACCTTCAATTACTCCCCTCCACATTCAAATGAACGTCTTTAGCGGGAGCGAGAGAGAGAGAGAGAGAGAGAGAGAGAGAGGGCGAGAGAGAGAGAGAGAGAGACGCACAGAACAGATAACAGGTAATGGGATACAACAGTGCAAAAGGCCAAAATCACACACAAATCAGTTTAATGCCTTAAGATTTACCGCAGGGTTTAATGAGCCTGGGATAAAACCACTTATATATTAACCAGCAGGTCAGAATTACAAGAGAGGCAGCGCGCCTAAGTAAACAAATGAATAATTAATGTGTATGCAGTGAGAATTTGGAAATGCATCACTATGTGACTGCTGTATTTCAAGCTTTTGTATTCATTTCTTTAGATGTTGGCATCTGCATATTGAGGAAGATTGCATGGGAGGCACTAAAACCACCAACTAGAAACCTACAAAACATCCATAATTTGTTTTAAAGGGGGTGGGGGCCTGGAGGGGTGGGGCGTGGGAGGGGGGGGGGAGGGTTCGTTGTGTGCTTAGGGGGTGCCACGGGGTAAAGAACAGATATCGTCCATCGGGCTCGCCTGGCTTGGGCAATGTGTTGGAAAAATAGCCCACTGTGGAGCGGGGATTATTGAAATCTTCTCAGGCAGGGCTGTTTTAAATGGGAAAGGGAGTGGTGCTGCTGGTTCTGCACGTGTGTGTGTGTGTGTGTGTACGTGTGCACAAGTTACGGACAAGCATGAGCGCCGCTGTTGATGACATCTCCATGAATGAGTAAATCTGCTGCTGTTTCCCTCCTCACACCACCACTGTAGTTTTACTAGGAAGTGGTGGGCTAACAGCTGCCACACTTATTTTTCAAACGCACACAGAGACCCGGGCACACACACACACACACACACACACATACACACACACGTGCAGACACAAGCAAGAAAATGCGGGTGTGCAAGCTGTGACGGTGAACATTAATGGGGACAGCAGCTGTGGAATTAGTGTGGCACATCTGGGAGGACGGAGAAGAGAGGAGACGGCGGCTCCGAGAGGGAGTGATGAGGAAGAGATAGAAGTCGACGGACAGAGAGAGAGAGAAAATGAGAACGAGGAGGAGGAGGAGGAGGAGGAAGGGATGGAGGAGGTATGTTTGACTCCCCCATCAGTCTCTCTTGATGCTGTCTCTCTTGTATTCTAGCATCTGGCTGAAGCAATAGACGTTTTTAAGACCCTCTTGTCCTTGTCTCACCTGTTAAAATGTCTTCACATCTGACTTTTATTCATCTAAGAAGAATGAACTTTGCCTCTCTTTCGATTTAGATACTCCCAATATTACCTGGACAGCTCTCTGGTCCCACAGCTACATAGCACACGTGAGGCATTTTGCTCACGCATTTACCCACTGCAGCCTACAATAAGCGGGCAGTATAATAAGCTACGAATGGAATTGCAAACAAGAAGACAACATTTCTATGTCCATGGGGAGATCTTGCAGCACAGGAATATAAATCAGAACATGTCCACAGAGCAATTAGACTGACAGCAGAGGGTAGATCTTTCGTTATGCCTGAAGACAGCCACCAGGTTGCCGCTGCTGGGACAAGAGGGAATGTTTAGATGGGATTAAATAGGTGTAACAGATTCACAACCAAAGGCCTTCTTCTATCCCCCCCCCCCCCCCCCCATCCAAGTGCTCACCTGGGAGCTCCATCAGACAGGCAGCCAGAGGGCAAACCTTAAAGGCCTCCCACCTCTCCGCTGCTCGTCTGTCGGTACTTAGCTCCTTCACGGCGGGCCATGAAAGGCAAGAAAACGAGCGATCTCCCCCTGCCCGGAATAGACATCTCTGCAAGATTTTACTGGAGTTGAAAGACACAGGCAGGCTTCAACAGCCCACTAGGTGGAAGAACGAGAGAGCTGCTTGGACGCCACCGCGGCTTATCAGCCAGCAGACACATCTACGGGATCGGAGGAGCTCCGTAACGAGCCTTCACAGTCTTAGAGATCCACTTCACATTTGAACCAAGCAGCTCGCGGTATCAGCGATATGAGGGAGAGAGAATGAGATGGGGGGGGGGGGGGGGGGACCATAAAATAAACTGCAGCCACTCTCTAGACACCCTTCAAAAGCAAAACATATGGTCTGATGTCGTTCATCCGCGCCTCGATGAATGAACGGCCGTCTTTATTGGACGCTCACAAACACTCAGTATTCACCTCAGCACCCTCTGCACTTATGATGTTTTCACTCCGAGACTGAACGTGGTGGAGAAGAACAGCAGCATCTTTACATGCTGACAGTGAATGTGTGATTTTAATAGAGAAACAAAGGGCTTGAACCGGAATCTGGTTTAAGGATGATTCCCGCAGCGTTTGTCTGCGGTGCATTGTCATGTGTTGGAGCGTCGGCAGAAGCCAGCTAAGCTTTGCATAATCTCAAGAGCAGCATCACAACATTTAACAGTAAGATGCGAAAAGGCTTCCAATGTTGGTGCTGCGCAACGTTTCGCTGATCAAAGCGCTGACTTCTCTAAAACCTCAGGGTATGGCGTTAAAAACGGAGAAGAGCGCAGAGGAAGCGGAGGAGCCGAGAGTTCAGATTAAGACTTCTGATGCTTCCTTATGTCCTGTTAGAGAGACACACACTTATCTATCACGTGAGTTACAACCCATCTTTAAGGCTCACTTAAAACTGAGATGAGGATGTAGGCCAAAGAGTTTTACTTTAATTGGCTGACATATTGTGTGCCACACGCGGCCTGATGAGGGGTTAGTGTGGTGTTAGCTGTAAAACAAGCTGCTATCCAGCCTTCGCCCGGAGCTGAGGATCTCTCTCTCTCTCCTCAGATATATATTGTGCCATCAATCCCCCGCAGCGGAAGCCACACTAGGAAGATGAATACATTAATCTGGAATAAATGGCCTCCCGCTTGACACATAATCACAGATTAGGCCGGGGTCGGCTGTGAGTGATGAATTGAGCTGGCCGGGAGGTGGAGGGTTCAGAGGGAGGGGGGGTGGTGGGTGGGGCACATTAACCCCAACCCGGTGCGGCCTCAGCCAGAGATGGAGCAGAGACTGGGGAGCGGAGCTGTGAGGTGATTAGAGCAGATCTGCTGGCTCATCCCTGAAGTGTGATTCAAACCCGTGGGAGGCGGCAGCTAATGATGTCACTAATGAGAGGTTCATTACCGGGTCAGCCCCGGCCACGTTGACTCGTCACTCTGCCACGAGCAACCGGAGCCCGAAAGACATTGATAAAGCTCATGTGGAACTCGCTGTGTATGTTTCTTTAACTCTTAACAAATATCGGCCATATGAAATCCAGCCGTCCCCACAGTGCATCCACAACACCCAGCAGCGGGCCCCACACGCTGAGTGGAAACACAATTCAGGTGAGCGGGAAGATTCGTCATGTTGATTTATCCCGCACCTCACCTAATGAAATGTTCCCACATTCCCTTTGCGAGCAAGTGGCTGAAGGGATGGAAGAGAAATGAGAAATTGAAGACGGAGCGACCCTCCGCACCCCTCGTGCCTCTGTTGAGATGAATGGATCGCACCGCTGTCCCTTTCATTTCTCTCAATTAAGCCTTTGCCATTTGGAATGCTTCCCAGCTTCATGATCATTAAAACCTTTGCATGTCAGAGGAGGATGAGGAGGAGGGAGGAAGAGACTGAGAGGCACGCTTAATTCAATTTCACAGCCGTCAGGGGTACCGGGCCTCATCGACAGACAGCGGGAGATTGCGAGGGAGGGATGGTTAAAAGAGAGAGGGATAAATAATGACAATAAACACACTATTCATCTGAGGGGAGCTGCCAACATGAAAAACTCTTATCCACGGAACAAATCACTGCTATTTTGTCCGTTGATGAGTCTAAAAATCGTGTTTTTCTCCAGATGAGCGAAAGAAAATGACACGCTTCTGATTCAAAGTTCAAAAATGTAAAAAACAACAACAACTTCACCTCAAACTCAACAAGTAATTTACATACTGTAACGAAGACAAGATTCATTTTTCAAAGCGAGCGCAAGAAAAGAGCCGTGAGCCGACGTTCCTCTTCCTCGGAACCAGAATGGTACAGTTTCTTTATCTTCCTCCTGATGCTGCATTGACCAGTGCATAAACCCTGAACTCGGCGCGCTTCAGCAGTTAACGTGATATATTCATTTGTCGATACGGGAATGCAGGGGAGAAAATCAATACTGATATAATACACTCACATGAAGATGGGACAAAGCAGCAAGGCCACAGGAAAACGAAAGAAAATGTCATCTTCCTTCATATTCAGCGTGTAGGCAGCATATGGAGCAGCTTCTGTTCACTCCACACAAAACATTTCCTGCAAGCAAAAGGATCTTCCAAGGACGAGGTGTAAAAAGAAGTGTAGGCTGAATCATGATCATAGCAAACAGAAAGTAGCAACCGAGAATTCATATTTCGACTTTTAACTACGATTTGATTCCAGAATAGTGAGTTCATTTCTTTCCACAAATGGCTGCGAGTGAGACAGGCCTCTGGAACGGCGGCTTGTAAATCCCTAAAGGTTTCATTTAGAGGAGAATGCTAATTCGTATCGACCCTCCAGTCAAGTCTGGAAATAAGTGATGGTGGTCCGGCGCTGCTGCTTCCCAACACCATCACAAGGGGGGGGGGGGGGGGGGGGGGACACCTCTGGCTTAATCACATTCATGGCTCCTCTGCCTCACAGTTGATTCGCAAACTTGGGTCTTGCGCACCCAGGGGTCCACAAATAGTGACTAACAACGATATAAATTCATTTTAAGTCAAATTTAATGTGCAGCAAAACTAAGAGTCTACAGCCACGATGGCAGCTCTGACGGGCAACATGTGCTGATGTTGAGCAGATAACGTCAATGATGACGGTTTGTCCTGCGGGGGGAAGGGACTGTGTGCACCAAACCATCCAGCAGTCAGAGGGTCGCCAAAGTCATCCGGATCTATATGGTGGATGTCGAGGTATTTCACAGGGAATAGAGGAAATGTCATGCAATCATCAAAGTCATTATAGGATTCATCCTCCAGAGATCATGAATATATGGACCAAATTTCATGGCAGTCTTACTAAAAATCGAATTCTCACTGTGGCAATTGAGGGAAAGTCAGGGGACCGTCAAAGTCAGTAGGCCTCATCCTCTGGGACTAATATATGTACAGAATTTCATGACAATCCATGCAGTAATTGTCGAGAAATTTCAGTCGGGAACAAATAGGACCAACCATTGTCCCTGGAACGGTAAAAAGCAAGGAATGTGACCACTTAAGAGCAAACCCCTTCATTGAAGCCACACTAAAGTCCCAGCATCTTGCTTTGTGAGGCAACGACTACGCATTTTTACGAAGACGACCATAACTCCCAGCAGCCATCCTGAGGCCAGTCTTGGCTCGACTTGAGTTCATGCGGAGAGCGAGAGCGAGAGCAGTGGCGGTTGTGTTATCAGCTTGCCTCCGATGGGACTAAAAGAGTTTCAGAGGGCGACAACATAATGTGTGTGCTCCTCTCTCTCCCTGTGACCAACTCCAGTATCGAGCGCAGTCACCCTGCCGACATGCGCCCATTGATTGATACTTTCTCCCCCCCTCCTCCCTCCTCCCTCCCTGGATGACTATATGTCTGCACTGGGTTGTCCAGGACGTGGATTGACTCTTAATATACGTCACACACACACACACACACACACACAGACGCTCAACAGTCTCCCCACCAGGTTTGATTAATTTGGCTCGTAACGCGTGTGAGCAGAGCTATCACCGGTATCCAGATGTTCCACAGCCCTTTTGTCTGCACACACACACACACATACACACACACACACCGGCTTTCATCCCCCTCCCCTTGCTTCCAGTAGTCGAGGATGTGATGCGGCGTGTAGCGTGCTGTTGTTTTGATGATTTCTCGAGGAGCACGGCGAGGACGCCTGAATCCAATTTCCCAGCTCTCTCTCTCTCCCTCAGTGTGGCCCAATACAGTCAGTCCGCCAGCCACAGCGAGCGCTCACAGGGATCCTAATATACGGGTGCTCTTCACCTCTAGACCCGCTCTTATCGCAGGGCTAACCCGCCTCCTCTGATCCAACCGCCCAGCTTTTACCACCTCTTAAAACCCAGGTGGAGTCTGGACACGGGGAGCAAGGAGAATAAGAAAAGGGGGTTGAGGAGAGAGGGCGAGTGTGAGAAACGCAGGAGGACAGAGAGGGAATGATAGATCGCAGTCATTGGGGATGCAGATCAGAGGGATGATAGCCACCTTATGGATGGAGGGCAGCCGTAAAGTCATGCAGCAGCGGCTCTCTTTTGACATAGGAGCGGTTCGTTTTAGTGTGATTTATTTTTTGACGTGGTGGCTATTGCAGCACCTTGCTGGCATCATTTCTCAAGAATGCTTTTTGAACTATATATATATATGTATATGTTACATATGAAAATGACAGTTCATTTAATTTGTGGGTGACGAAGCAGCTTAAGGGCCCGATATATTATTTATTTGACCATGTACATTACAGGTTTATTCACAACTTAAAAAAATACCTTGACCTTTAATGAAAAGTATGCACTTTGTGTGTTTTTCTTCTGATTCGAATTTTAAAAAACATGAAGCTGGTCCTCTAGTAAACAGGCCTATTTCTTTTTTTCCACTGGTCCACTCGATTCTATCGGGAACTGAGGCCCGAGTCCCAAGTCGGACCAGGTCCAATTTACACAATCTTATCTGGTCGGGTACCATCTTGATTCCCTGCCACAGATCTGGAATAACGTGGTATGTTATCGCGTTATCAGTAGCTGACGTGAAAGATATGCTATTAAGTGACGATTACTTTTCGGATTCGCAGATTGGTTAGAAAATGATTATCTTCTGTCTCTCTATGTCTGAAAATAGGACTTCCAATTATTTCTATAAATTAGTCTTGGCAGTTTTTCAATGCTGTTGGCAGATCAACCCTTTGTTTTTTACTTTTGAATTCCATATTGTGTCTTTAACGTGTTTTTTTAACAGGTTTGTGATCTGGTTACACAGTCGGTAATGAAATCTAATACATGGAAACAACTCATGCAAGCATAATTCTGATATGGAAACACAAACACACACACACACACACACACGCAGAAACCGACAGATGCTGGCACACACTCACACATGCGCTCACCCTCGGGGTATTTGTATTTCTGAAGCATATGTGTGACTGTTTTAACCAGTTGGAGTTAGTACGGCTCCGTATCTCAATAAGCAGCTTCAGTGTGTTCTCTGACGATCTGAGGAAAACACACATGATTAACATGCCATGTGTGTGGATGCGTGCGTGCTTGTGTGTCTGTGTATACATGTTTGTGTGTGGGAGTGCTTTCCTCAAATACAGATGAATACCAGGGCAGTCTGTTTCATTCCCGCATGCACAGAAGGGCCGAGGGTTAATCACTGTGTTCGTTGGAAAGCAGCGACATGCAGCCGATGTCTCGACGCTAACATCTAGCTCGGCGTGTATTTGCATACTGATGACGCTGAAGCTCTTAGATCCATGACAGCAATCATTAGGAATCCCCGAACACGCACTTTGTTTACGTGTGGGCCGCTTTGGAGGCGAACTCGAGAACATTCATCAAGACGCGGCGAGCGACTGCGGGCACACACATTTTCTCACAAACAAACAGGAAAGCCAAGGATGGTGTAGAGAGCGGCTCTGCTCAACGCTACCATCTGTCCTCCAGTTGGTGTTGGAATCAGAGCAGTCCTGGTAATGTACTGATTATATATATATATATATATATATATATATATATATATATATATATATATAAATACATAAATAAATGTGGATTTCAGACTGCGATGTTGTGAAGCTGAATCTCCAGACATCGTTAAGACGACTAGCAAGGCTCAGATGGACATGAAACCTTAAATCATCCGGGCGAAAGATGAGCAACTGCAGTAAGAGTCGACGGTACAAGCCTGAGCGAATAAAACATGAGGCGATAAGTGAGCTACAACTCCCAAGGAGCATTTGGTTTTAAGAAGCATCCACCCGAGAACATCATCAAAATTTCACTTTGGGAATTTACTTTTGGGAAAATACTTTACAAAACCAGCAGCTCCTCCACCGTACCAGTGAAGGTGCTACGATGTCAGCAGCTGCCACATGTGAAGGAGCGGGAAAATGAAAAATTTTCTTTAAAAGTCTCCTGAATAAATGTGTGTAGAAAAACAATAGAGGCGACTGTGGCAATTTTGTTCTCCAACGACACAAAGTCAAGCCATGTTTTTATTATTTTTCTTTGCAAGTCTTTTCCCTTGTCTTGTTAGTGCAAATAAATCCACCTGTATCGTCCGTTTGTTTGTGCACTTATGTGTGTGTGTGTGTTAGTGTGTGTGAGAGTGAGAGTGTGTGTCGGTGAGATCTGTAATTGGCACGTAGTAAATGGGTTGTTTCTGAAGCCAAGTGCAGGCCATGCGGAGTTGAGGGGAAAATAGGGCCATCATTACAGAGACGATAACTGAACGCAGATAATAAGCATGCGCGTGTGTGTGTGTGTGTGTGTGTGTGTGGCTTCATACTGACAGACTGTGTGTTTGTGCTGGATCGATTGTGTGTAGCCAACGCTGGGGGCCAAACAAGGGAGAGCTGTTTATCCATCTTTGCTTGATAGACACTCCACTACTGCACAATAGAAACACAATAGAAACACACACACACACACATACACACACACACACACAGACATGGTTGCTACGTGGATCATAGCCCATGCACAGTTTGACAGCCAGTTTGTGTGACTTGCTTTGATTGTACATGACAGAGAGAAGTGGCGTCACTGAGGTCAGAGGAAGTGTGTGTGAGAAGTGTACATGAAGAGGGACGGGCTTTACATGAATGGAAAGATGGCTCCATGTCACATGGATGTGACATGGAGCCATGGGTGAGTGACTCACGCGTGTGCGTGTGTGTGTGTGTGTGTTTACATGGCACTTCATGAATATGAAATATGATACTCCATGAATCAGTGAACTCCAGTGCGGCGCAGTCTGTTCGTGAACTCTGAAAAGAGTGGGCTGCTCTTAAAGTGACAGTAGCTCTATACAGGGAACACTTTTGGGCTTAATCCGCTCCAAGATATCTTCCAGTCATTGGTCCCCACGGTGTAATACAAAACTGGTATGTGTATGTGTGTGTGTGTGGTGTGTGTGTGTGTGGAGAGCTGAACACAGGTGACACTGTTTGCTTGTATGTTCAATCAAATGGAGGCGTAGATAGCCAACATTCTGTGCAGGCAGCCTGAGCACCTATTTTCCTCGACAGCAGAGAGAAGGAATATTTTAAAAAAGTTATATACGAGGCAGACCTTTATTCCCAATTGTATTGTCACATTTCATCATGTTTCATTACCCACCACTGTTTGCCACCTTGCGATAGATTCTGTTTGCTGATAATTCAACCCTCCTCCATGTTTACTCGTTGTCTTATAGTCAGGATAATGTACATTTACACCTCATTACTAAACAGTTTACACACCTTT